>NW_020960175.1:10456-12639 GCF_003031625.1 Empidonax traillii
TCTGCCCTCACTCAGCAACACCTTCCCTTCACCCAAACCTTCCTAGGCCTTCACCCTTTTCTCTTCCACACTGCACCCCATTCCTGCTCCAAACACACAAAACAGAAGCTGATCTCAAACAGGGAACTCAAACCCCTCAGGCAAGAGGATGCAACATCCCCCTTGCAGATCCTCAACCTTGGAAGGACAGACCCCAGTGTCCTGGGAAAGGAAGATGCCCATTTACTTGAGGAGGCAAACACAAGGAATCTCACATGGTCCATGATCTGAGAGTTGTGCTTGGCCAGAACCATGGGCATGGAGTCAGGAAGGCTCGTGAATTTGATGGTGTCCGGGTGCTGCCGATACTTCTTGTCACTCAGGATCTCGCTCGCCCTCTTGTTCTTCTCGGCGTCCAGAGACCCGATTGGGGACCAGCCAATGCCCTTCAGCCACTGCAGGTCCGACTTGTACACGTTCTGCAAGGACAGGCAAGGACACAAAGCAGCTCAGCACCCTCCTCACTCCATCCAGACACTCCTGCTCCCAAGGGAAGCTCTGCTGAACAGAACACATTCCCTGGGCCAGCCCAGCAACCAGTCAGCAGCAAAGGGACTCCTTTAAGCTCAGTTCCTCACTACTTGGCTCCCCACTCTTTCAACAACTTAAGCAGCTGTCAAACGATCCACAAGCTCTTCCTCTCCACCTTCTTAGTATCCCTGACAAAAACCTGTGCCATTTGGCAATCTGCAGCTGGCAGAGGCATGGGAGGAGTTTCATTCCTCCCCTCCTAAGTCCCTTCATACAATTCACCACTGCACACATTGTCTACTTTTTCCCCGTTAGTCCACCCAAAGCAAATATTTGACTCTGTTGCCCATTCCCTGCCATACTGAATTCTAGCCTGTGGCTGCAACTCTGTCCCCAAAATGTTCAAGGCAAGACATGACTCTCCTGTGAGCATAAAATACGATGCTACCAAAATTTCATCCCTGATAGTTCATGAAAAGAACTCGTCACAGTAGAACTGTCACAACACAATCTCAGTCCCTCAGAATAGGCCTAGAGTTATGCTCCAACCTGGACCTCTCCCCAACAATGGAATAGAACACAGGAGACACTTCTGCTGTCCCTCAGGCACCAAAGCAGCACTCACATCACTCTGCAGGTCGTACACAGTCCTGGCATGGACGACGTCGTTCTGGTCAGGCAGGCAGGTCCAGCGGTGCAGGGGGTGCCGGTAATCGGCGTCGCTCACCAGCTCCTGGCACTTCTTGGCCAGCACCACCCCCAGCATGTCCACGGGGCTGCTGAAGTGTGTCTTGGACTTCTCAAAGGCTTTCTTGTACTCCCTGTCACTCTGGATCTTGGCCACGTGCATCGACCACATCATCTTGGGGTCGTCCTCGATGTTGCGGGCCCCGATGTGGTGGCCCAGCTGCTTCCGATACCCCTCCTTGTACTTGTACTGCAGGAAAAGGGGCCCAGTGAGTCTCTGGACTCCCTTCTGATATTACCCTGTAGCAGCTCCTGTGAGCAAGTGCTGCACTAGTGGAGCCCGAAAACCACCACACTTGTTCACTGGGCAACCTGGGCCTCCTCCTGCACAGCCCTGCCTGCCCTCAGCCCCACCGCCCACAGCAGCTGACACACTCCTGTCCCAGGATCTCCTGGACAGTGCTCGGGATTCTTATTCTGCCAGCCCTGTGTGTCTCCTAATCTGCAGCCCCACAGCCACTCAGCTGAGGAAGTGACTGTGGCAACAGGATATGTATTCCCCCATCTCTTACTGAAATGTCAGCACTGAGGACAGATGCATCTCCTTACAGTAAGAGAATACATCTGCAACGTAGAATCTCACATAAGAGAGTAAATTCAACTCCTGGAGAGCTGAGAGAAAAAAAGGTACTCTGGGGCACAGTGATGACTGACCTATACTGACCTGCCCACAGTCCAAACTGAAGATACATGCCCTGGGCATAAAACAAAACATGGTTTGGGTTTTCTTCTCTCATGTCCAGGTGTGCAGTGTATCTGCAGCATCAGGGCCCTGCAGAATGGCAGTACTGATGCAGCACATCTCAAACCCCAGGCTGCTGCACGAGATGTTGTCCAAGGAATGCTGTTTTGGGCTACGGCCATCAGCTAGTTCCCACAATCACACTCTCCAGAGCCTCCTCACTCCCTCAAACACTGCACATCCA
>NW_020960175.1:14232-15811 GCF_003031625.1 Empidonax traillii
GCAACCAACCAAACCAAGGGCCCTCTGCTCTGCCCTCACTCAGCAACACCTTCCCTTCACCCAAACCTTCCTAGGCCTTCACCCTTTTCTCTTCCACACTGCACCCCATTCCTGCTCCAAACACACAAAACAGAAGCTGATCTCAAACAGGGAACTCAAACCCCTCAGGCAAGAGGATGCAACATCCCCTGCAGGAGGAAGGCACTCTTTCATTTCAGAAGGAAAACACAAAGGAATCTCACTTGGTCCATAATTTTAGAGTTGTGCTTGGCCAGAACCATGGGCATGGAGTCAGGAAGGCTCGTGAATTTGATGGTGTCCGGGTGCTGCCGATACTTCTTGTCACTCAGGATCTCGCTCGCCCTCTTGTTCTTCTCGGCGTCCAGAGACCCAATTGGGGACCAGCCAATGCCCTTCAGCCACTGCAGGTCCGACTTGTACACATTCTGCAAGGACACAAAGCAGCTCAGCACCCTCCTCACTCCATCCAGACACTCCTGCTCCCAAGGGAAGCTCTGCTGAACAGAACACATTCCCTGGGCCAGCCCAGCAACCAGCCACCAGCAAAGGAACTCTTGTCAAACTCAGTTTCCCACTTCTGCAACAGAACCAGCAGCTACCAAGCCACCACATACATTCCCTCTCCATCTTCTTAGTCTCCCCAGCACAGAACTGTCCCATTTGTCAATCTGCAGCTGGTGAAAGCATGGGAAGAGCCTTTGATCCCATCTCCTATGGTTCTTCATTCCATTCACCACTGCACTTGTCTTGGTCAACTCTTGGTCCTCCCAAAGCTAATATTTGACTCTGCTGCCCTTGCCCTGACACACAGACCCCTCCTCCACCAGTGCAACAGAACACAGGAGACACTTCTGCTGTCCCTCAGCCACCAAAGCAGCACTCACATCACTCTGCAGGTCGTACACGGTCTTGGCATGGACGACGTCGTTCTGGTCGGGCAGGCAGGTCCAGCGGTGCAGGGGGTGCCGGTAATCGGCATCGCTCACCAGCTCCTGGCACTTCTTGGCCAGCACCACCCCCAGCATGTCCACGGGGCTGCTGAAGCGGGTCTTGGACTTCTCAAAGTCCTTCTTGTACTCCCTGTCACTCTGGATCTTGGCCACGTGCATCGACCACATCATCTTGGGGTCGTCCTCGATGTTGCGGGCCCCGATGTGGTGGCCCAGCTGCTTTCTGTAGGCAGTTTTGTATTTGTACTGATGGGAGGCAGAAACAACAATTACCACCTCTTTTCAAGCTGCCTTTTTCAATGTCTCTGTTGGTAACATTGTGGTTAATCACTTTGCATCTAACAGATTCTCATTTCCTTGTTTATTTTCCCAAGATTTTTAGCATTTTATATAAGGTCCCCTAGATATGATGGGATCTTTTATAGTTATATACTATGACATTTTAAATTATTGTATTAATTTAATTAACTTTAGTGCCTTAAGAATTACACACCCTTGAAGAAGGGCAGCAATATAAAGAGTGGTAAAATTTTAGACCTCTCCTCCTTTTAAATATAAAACATGTTCATCCAAAAGTATATCCCCCTTCAATGCCCCACTGTTATTTT
>NW_020960176.1:0-1305 GCF_003031625.1 Empidonax traillii
ACCCCCAAATACCCCCCAAAATACCCCAAATCCCCCCCAAAATCTCCCCAATGTCTCCAGACGTGGCAGACGTGGTGGCTTTCCTGGCATCGGGGGACAGCGGCTACGTCACCGGGGCCACCCTGGAGGTGACAGGTGGGGACCCCTCGATGTCACTGGGGGCACTGGGATGGTCCCAGAGCCCACTGGTGACACTGGGAGGGTCACTGGGGGCACTGGGATGGTCCCAGAGCCCACTGGTGACACTGGGAGGGTCCCAGAGCCCACTGGTGACACTGGGGAGGGTCACTGGTGACACTGGGATGGTCCCAGAGCCCACTGGTGACACTGGGGAGGGGTTAAAGGTGACACTGGGGGGGGGTGTCCCCCCCCCTCTCTCTCATTCCAGGGGGTCTCTTCATGTGACGGATCCAACCCCTCACCCCCCCAACACCCCCCTGTCCCCAAAAATGTCCCCAAAAACATCCCCAAATGTCCCAAATGCCCCTCAAAAATTGTCCCCAAATGCCCCCAAAATAAATAAATAAATCCCACTCCCCCAAAAAACTGACTCGTGTCGAGGGGGGGTGTCCTTGTAGGGGGGGGAGTTGGGGAGGTTTTGGTGGGTTTGGGAACACTGGAGGGTCCCCAATCCCGGTGTGTGTGTCCCCCCCCCCCCCCAGAATCCATCAGCGACGAGTCAGCTCCGGGGTTGTGCCGTCACATTCCGAAAGCGGAGGGGAATTTGGGATCACCCCTTTCCCCTCCCCCCTTCCTCGCTTTATTGGGGTCACTTTTGGGGTCACAATTTGGGGTCACACTTTGGGGTCCCTTTGGGGTTATTTTGGGGTCACTCTTTGGAGTCATTTTGGGGTCCCTTTGGGGTCCCTTCAGAGTCCTTTTGGGGTCACAGTTTGGGGTCCTTTTGGGGCCACTTCATGAAAACTCTTTGGGGTCACTTTAAGGCCCTTTTGGGGTCACAATTTGGGGTCATTTTGGGGCCCTTTCAGAGTCCCCTCAGGGTCACAATTTGGGGTCATTTTGGGGTCCCTTTGGGGTCCCTTTGGGATCACAATTTGGGGTCATTTTGGGACCCTTTCAGGGTCACTTCATGAAAACTCTTTGGGGTCACTTTAAGGCCCTTTTGGCGTCACAACTTGGGGTCATTTTGGGGCTTTTTTGGGGTCACTTCATGATCACTCTTTGGGGTCACTTTAAGATCCTTTCGGGGTCACTTCGGGGTCACGATTTGGGGTCATTTTGGGGCCCTGGGGACGCCGAGCAGGGGGGGAAAAGGGCAGGGCAGGGGGTGGGGGGGGGGGGGGG
>NW_020960176.1:7930-9032 GCF_003031625.1 Empidonax traillii
GGGGGTCCCTCGGTGTCCCCCATCACTGCAGCCCTGCAGCGGTTCCCTGGGGCTCTGGGGGTGGGGTGGGATCCGCCCTGGGGAGTCCCCAACCCCCTGTCCATCCCCGGGGTGCTGATGGGGGGGTTCCCCCCCAGCCAAGAGCCGGTGCTGCGGGGGCCGTGGGGCAGAGGGGGGTGGGAAAGAGGGGTCCGGGGTGACCCCCTGAGCTCCCGACCTGCTGTGGGGGGCTGGGGATGATGATGGGGGGGGAAAGGGGCACCCCCTGACCCGTGTCCTGCACACACAGGGGTGTTCCAGGAGATGTATAAGTCCGAGTGTCACTTCATCAACGGCACCGAGCGGGTGAGGCTCGTGGACAGGCTCATCTACAACCGGCAGCAGTACGTGCACTTCGACAGCGATGTGGGGGTCTATGTGGGGGACACCCCGGTTGGGGAGGAGGTGGCCAGGGACTTCAACAGCCGAGAGGAAGTCATGGAGTACACACGGTCTGTGGTGGACACGTTCTGCCGGCACAACTACCCAATCGTCACCCCGTTCACCGTGAACCGCAGAGGTGAGCGCGGGACAGAGCGGGTCCCCTCGGGAATTCCCCTGCCCCGGGAACGACCCTGGAGCCCCTCAAATCCCCCCTGGGAATCACTCCAGACCCCTCAGCCCTCCCTGTGCCCATCCCTGTGGCCTTTTGCCCTCTCCCAGTGCCCCCCAGTCCATCCCAGTCCATTCCCTCTCTCCCAGTGCTCCCCATTCCATTCCGATCCATCCTAGTTTTTTCCAGTGCCCCCAGTCCATTCCAGTCTCTCCCAGTGCCCCCCCCCGCTTCTCACACCCCGCTGGGGCCACCGCTCTCCCTGCCCTCAGCCAATCAGAGCGCGTCTCTCTGATGACTCATCAGTTGCCGGGCAGACCCGCAGCGCAGAGTTCTCTCTCCGGGACTCAGCCTCCCAGTCCCGCTCGGGCCCTTCCCAGTCCATCCCAGTGTGTTCCCAGTCCCTCCCAGTCCTTCAGAGACCCTCGGATTCCACTCCCAGGCCCTCTCAGTCCATTCCCAGTCCTTCTCACTTCACTCCCACATCTCCCACCTCTCTCCCCAGTGACC
>NW_020960177.1:0-1290 GCF_003031625.1 Empidonax traillii
TTGGGGGGGCTCAGGTTGAGGTTCCTCGGAGGGCAAGGGTGACTGCTCTGGCTCTGCTGTGGCTGTGAAGGAGGGGGGATGGTGATGGGCATGGCCATCTGCTTGTCCATTCACCTATCCATGCATCATCTACCTAAGCACACCTCCATCTGTGATCCATAACTCTTATCCATCCATCATTCCCATCACTCCCATCACATCTTTTCACTCCTTTTCTCTTTCAGCTCCTTAACTTCTCCCTCCATTGGATCATCCAACCATCAACTCATTGATCTGATCTTCCAAATCACCACAGACTGCCCTACATGTGTCATCCGTCCATCCCTCCATCCATCCATCCATCCATCCATCCACCCATCCATCCATCCATCCACCATTCCATCCACCCATCCATCCATCCATTCCTTGCTTCCATCCTCTCTCGCACCCATCCCAACTCCACACATCATCCCACATCCATATCTCTGGTTCTTTCTCCTCACATCAGTCCAGGCTCTACCCCTGCCATTCCCATTTCCCATGGACAATCTTGCACCATAAGAACACACATACAGACACCAGGAAAGCTCCATCCATCCTGGCTTTCCCACATTCAGTCAACTATTCATCCACCCATCCACCTCCTGCCATCAATCTGGGCAGGAACCCACCCACACCATGCACTCTGAAATCCACTCAGCCATTCTGTTCTTGATCCATCATGGATGGACGATGAGGATGATGATGAGGATGATGATGATGAAGATGGATGATGATCATTGTATTGATGGACGGTGAATGAGAATAACGATGAAGGGTGAAGGCCATTGTGGTGATGGGGAATGATGAAGAGGATGGGGGATGGCAGCAGGTGTTGGTCAATGGGTGGTTGAGGGGTCGATGATCAATTGGATGGTACGGAGCTCAGTGGTTCCTTGACGGTGGGTGGGAATGAGATGAGGATAGGATGCCATAAATAATCGATCCCTCTGCCCTTCCCCCTCACCTGTGGTGGCCTCAGTGGCCACGTGGTGGATCCTCTTCCCACCCCGCAGCCCGTAGAGGTGGAAGCGGTACCGGTGGGATGGGGACAGCCCCGGCACCGTCACCCAGCGGGACCCACCATCCATGGGCAGGGCCTGGGGCTGGCCCTGGGCATCCCGGAACTGCAGCGTGAAGGAGTCAAAGGGGCCCTCGGGGACGTTCCACTGCAGCCCCACAGAGTTGGGGGTGACGCTGGAGACCCTCAGCTCCCCCAGCACTGCCCGCGCTGGGGGAGTCTCAGGTGGGGGAGTCTCTGTTTGGGGGGGC
>NW_020960178.1:0-1010 GCF_003031625.1 Empidonax traillii
AGGATCGCCTCACACACCTCAGGGCCTCCTCTGTCATCAGTTAATTAATTAATTATTTATTACTGGGATTGCCTGGTCACAAACACACACATCAGGGGCTCCTCTGCCATCAGGTAATTAATTAATGAATCACAGCCAAAAACAGAACATTTATATAAAACGAGCGATTTACGAACGATCAGACGGAAGAAAAAAAAAACCACCTTAATCAGAACCATTTGCTGCACGACAATAAACCCCAAACAGGGGTCACCGGGAATGTGGGTCCCCAAAAGGCTGTTCCCAATGCAGGTTCTCCAACAGGTGACGGAGCTGGAGCAGCGGCCGAAGCTCTTCCCGCAGTCAGGGCACTCTCAGGGCTTCCCTTACCGGTGGGTCCGTTGGTGTTTGGTCAAGGTAGAGCTGTCACTGAAGCTCTTCCCACACTCCTCACACTTGTAGGGCCTCTCCCCGGTGTGGATGCGCCGGTGGGTGATGAGGGTGGAGTTGTGTTTGAAGCCCTTCCCGCAGTCGGTGCAGCGGAAGGGCTTCTCATCTGTGTGTATCCGCTCATGTGTGAGGAGACTGGAGCTGGTCTGAAACCTCTTCCCACATTGCAAGCACTTGTAGGGCCGTTCCCCAGTGTGGATGCGCTGGTGCTTGCGGAGGTGGAAGCTCTGCCTGAAGCTCTTCCCACATTCCCCACACTTGTATGGCCTCTCCCCAGTGTGGATGAGCTGGTGTTTGATCAGGGTGGAGCTGTCATTGAAGCTCTTCCCACATTCCCTACATGTGTAGGGCCGTTCCCCAGTGTGGATGAGCTGGTGGCTGAGGAGGTGGGTGCTCAGCCTGAAGCTCTTCCCACATTCCAAGCACCTGAAGGGCTTCTCCCTGCTGGGAGGCTGCTCAGGGACCACCAGCTCGGAGCTCCGGCTCAAGCTCCGGCCGACTTCCCGGCACAGGACGGCTCTTTCCTCCTCACAGCTCCCTGGGCTGGCTTTGCAGCCCCTCCTCCGGGGGCATCTCCGGGC
>NW_020960178.1:7980-9026 GCF_003031625.1 Empidonax traillii
TTGGCCCTGGAATCAGTGAGTGTGTGTTAAGAAGAGTGTGCATAGACAGGGATGCCTGTGGTCAGTCGTGTGTTGGTTGTGAATTTAGAGTGTTGGATGTGTATTAAATGTTTGTTTGCAGCCACTCTCAGTATTGTGTCCATGAAGGGCTTCAGCAGTAGGGCTGATGGGCTTTCGCCCCAGGGGAAGAACCAGAGTTGTCTGTTTGAAGGAAAATGAAGTTCAGTCTTCTTCCTGAAAGTGTATATAAAGTACATTAAGCATCTTGTTAAACGATGCATTGTAAAGTTTGATCTAGTTCTTTTTGGATGTCACCTGGAAAAGTCTGAAAATATTGGCTGTTTGGGCAGATACAAGGTCTTAATGCAGCAATAATCTGTGTCTTTTTGAAGGTGAAGTACAATTTGGTCAGTGCAAACTAAACTTGTCTCTCTGCTGCTAAATTTAAAAGGCCTGAAATGTGTTAGATTGTTTAGACAAGCAGTAACTGTTGTGCAGGGTAGGTGTGCTTTGCTTGTATTTTGTGTGTTATGTTAGCATTTATAAGAAGGTAGCTTTTGGTGAAGGAAAAGGCTTCGTTCCAAACCAGCTTTGTGTTAATACAAACTTTGCTTTTCACTGGTCAGGCTGTGTCCTCGTGCAACTTCTGCAACTGCTTGTTGGGTTTTGGGTTATTATTACACAGACAAGTTTCTTCTGCTTTCAACAGGCCAGGATCCTGTTTAGTCTATTATTGTTTTTGCAGAGAGAAAGAAAAGAGGATGACCCTTTTGTGATGATGTGAGAAAAGGAGGAGAGACTGGCTCAGGGGAAGCTGCTGCAGGAGCAGAAGCAGGTGCCAAGAGCCGTGCAGGAAGAGGGGAAGAAAGAGGGGCTGAGAATGAGACAGAGGAGGGGCTCTCAGGGGGAAATGTGGACAGGGATTGGAGAAATCACAGCAGTGATCCTCAGAGCACACCAGAGCAGCCAAGCTTCGACTCTGGAAATGATCCTGATATTCGGCACCGTGGATATCCCAGTGGGACAAGCGACAAGATGAAGTGCCC
>NW_020960179.1:0-1421 GCF_003031625.1 Empidonax traillii
AGGGGCAGCCACAGCTTCTCTGCCCAACCTGTGCCAGGGCCTGCCCACCCTCCCAGCCAGCAATTCCTTCCCAATCTCCCATCTCTCCCTGCCCTCTGGCAGTGGGAAGCCATTCCCTGTGTCCTGTCCCTCCATGCCTTGTCCCCAGTCCCTCTCCAGCTCTCCTGGAGCCCCTTTAGGCCCTGCAAGGGGCTCTCAGCTCTCCCTGGATCCTTCTCTTCTCCAGGTTGGACACTCCAGCTGAAAAGCTGGGATGAGCCTTGTCCTGACTACACAGGAGAGGCAAAGCAGGACAGAGATGTCCCTGTCCCTGTCCCTGTCCCTGTCCCTGTCCCTGTCCCTGTCCAGCTCCACGTTTGTCCCCCCTGGATTTTGCTGGTCCCCTGAGTCTGTTCTGCCTCCACTGTTTGCACACACAGGGATGGAGTTCTGCAGCAATTCTGGTGCCCCCAGATCTGGATTGCAAGCACCAGGAGGAGAGCTCAGGTGATCCCCAACAACCACCAGGACGGGGATGTCACTGTGGTGGATGCTCAGGGCAGTTTCCTGCCCAGACCCTCCACCTGCCATGAGAAGACTTTGCTCTGTTTCTGCATTAATGTCCTCGCTTAGACCAGGACAGAGACTGAACTCACAGCAAAATTCTGAAGTCACATTTAATCAAAGAAGATACTTGTGTGCTGGCACTTAAAATAAGTGAAAAAAAAAGTCAATAATGATTTGTCTGGTGTTCATTAGAACACTGAAACATTTGCACTGGGTTATTTTTCCACTGCTACCTCCGAGCCTTTCATACAGAGGCTGAATTGATTATCCCTATCTGTCAGAAGCATCCAGCTCTGGCATTATTGACCTCATACAGTTAATTGCACAATTATCTTTCAACTCTGCAATGAAGTGCCGCATTTTCTTATGTTTTGAATTTTAAAAATCTTACTGTTGAACTCCTGTGCGTGGACCTTTTGCTGCAGCTGAAGAAAAAATCCCTCCTTTCCCCTCTTCCTCACACTAATAAACATGACACAGCCAGCATGGGCTGCGCTGTCTTTCCATTTTTAAGGGAAACAGGGTTCCCCTCTGGCTTGGCAGCACAGAAACAGTCCCTGCGCTGGTGATGCTGCCTGGTGGGCTCGGGGAGCCACAAATGAGAAGGTAAAAATTACCCCAACAGGATGTGGGTGCTTTAAATCAAAAGATGGAAAGCTGCACACTGGCATGGAAAAGTGTGCCAAGATCACTGTGGCGAGCAGGGCAGGGACTGTCCCCTGTGCTGGCACTGCTGAGGGACCCCCAGGGCTGTGCCCAGTTCTGGAACCTCCTGGAAGAGACACTGAGGGGCTGGAGCGTGTGCAGGGAAGGGAAGGGAGCTGGGAAGGGGCTGGAGCAGCACTCTGGGTGTCTCTGGAGTCTCCAGTCTGGGT
>NW_020960179.1:6921-9026 GCF_003031625.1 Empidonax traillii
CAATGCCCCAACACAGCTCGACAGAAATTAATTGTTCTTGCAAACAGCAGGGACTGAACCAGCGATATTAAACCAGAATTTCCTGCCAAATGGAAGATCTTAAGGGGTAACCAACACGCCCCACACACGAGCAGCTGCAGATAAACAGTTCTGATACCAAACCCATCGTGCTGTACAGTTGAATTGCAGTTTTTTCCCTTGGAATTTTGTCTGCTCTGAAAGGATCTGTGAAAACAACTCACAGCTCAAGCCCATCAGAGCCCACTGGGATGTGGGAGAGGAGGCAGCCCCAGGGGTGTCACGGGCTGGGGCTGCCCCAGGACCTGCCCTGCAGTCAGGGGTGCCCACACCTGCAGTGCCAGTGCAGGGGACATGAGGAGATCCTTTTAGAGCTCCCTGCAGACACAGCCAAGAAAGCTGGACCCAAATCCAGCCTGGAAGGGGCCCTGAGCAGCTGGATCTAGAGGGTGGAATGGGATGAGCTTGTCCAGCAGCTGGGGAAGGGGCTGGAGCAGCAGGAGGGGCTGAGGGAGCTGGGGGGGCTCAGCCTGGAGAAAAGGAGGCTCAAGGGGGACCTTCTGGCTCTGCAATCCCTGCCAGGAGGGGGGAGCCGGGGGAAGGTCGGGCTCTGCTCCCAGGGAACAGGTTTAAATTGGCCATCAGGAGGGAAAAATTCTTTACAAAAAAGTTGTCAAGTCTTGGCACCGGGAAACTGTGGAATCCCCATCCTTGGAATGTTCAAAAAACGTGTGGATGTGGCTCCTGGGGACGCGGCCAGTGGTGGGTTTGCCTGGGTTGGGGAACTGCTGGACTCGTTGATCTCGGAGGTATTTTCCAATTTAAACAATTCTTGGACCCCAAAATCCACTGTAAGCAAAGGTTTGTGCCCCCTGCCCCGGAGCCCTCCCAGAGGGGAAGGCTCTGCACCTGCAGGTCCTGCTCTGGTCCCTCCCTGGAAACAGGAGGCAGGGCCTGACCCAGAGCAGGGGAAGGGAGGACAGGGAGCAGGGTTAGGGGAGCAGAGCTTCTCCTGCACTGCTGAGCAGCCAGAACGGGCAGCAGGGCTGTGCTCCCACCCCCCAGTGCAGGGGGAGCATCCATCAGCTGGAATGGCCACTCCACAGCTCTCAGCTGCCCACAGGGTGCTGCCACTTGCCATCTGCACCAGCAGGGGCTGGAGCCATGGGGCGAGGCTGACACTGCTCTGGGGGCTTTCAAAAACAACAAAGGCAGCACTCAGGAGTGAAGGAGGCAGCCTTGACTTATTTAGCCCCCCCGAGCCCCCCTTGAAAATAAGAGGAACCAGCTCCTTTGTGGGGCTGAATGGGTGCAGTAAATCTTGTTGCTTTTCTTCTCCGTGTCCAGGGAGCTCCTCCTTCATCTGTCAGAGCCTGAGCCATCCCAGAGACGGGGCAGCACCTTGGAACATGCCCACATAAATCACTTGGTGCACACTGGGTTTGGTGTGCTAATAATCTCCCCTGTATGTTTATAATGTCCAGCCTTATTAAGGGCTTATGGCCTTATCTTCATTTTCCCTCAATCCAGATGCTTGTAATGATATTCATTCCCATTATTTTCCCAGCTGTACCTTCCCTTGCTGGTTAATCTTCATTTCCACGGAGTTTAACCAGGGGTGTGTGGATGTGCACAGACTTCTTGGTAACTCTTGAAAAAGGAAAAAGAAGTCAAGTTTCATCTTCCCAGATTCTGTGGGGAGCTGGAATGCTCCCAGGTGGGCACAAGCAGTGGGACAGAGCCAGGGGAGCAGCAGGACAAGTCCACCCCAAGCCAGGGCAGGGACACACCGGTGGAGAGGAGCAGGCACCACTTTACACACCTCTTGTTATCTTGACAGCAAAGGCATTTAGATAATCCCAGAATCCCAGAATCCCAGGATCCCTGAGGCTGGAAAAGCCCTCCCAGCCCATGGATCCCCCTGTGCCCCATCCCCACCTTGTCCCCCAGCCCAGAGCACTGAGTGCCACGGCCAGGCCTGCCTTGGACACCTGCAGGGCTGGGCACTCCAAACCTCCCTGGGCAGCCCCTGCCAAGGCCTCACCACCCTTGCCAGCCACAAATTCCTCCTCCTGGCCAACCTGAGC
>NW_020960180.1:0-2335 GCF_003031625.1 Empidonax traillii
AAGCTTCTGGCACCTTCCAACAGAAGCCACCCCTGGAGCCCCCCCACTACCAAAACCCACCCACAGAAACCCACGACACCCAGTGACTTCCACTTGCCCCAGGATGGTCCCAGTTCCCAGCAGTGTGATCCCAGTCACTCCCAGTTCATGCCAGTTGCCTCCAGCATGCACCCTGTCACTCCCAGTTACTCCCAGTTGCCTCCAGCATGATCCCAGTTGCTCCAGGTATGTTCCCAGTTGGCTTCCAGCAAAGCCCGACTGGCCCCCACTTGCCCCGTGCATAGTTCCAGTCACTCCCAGTTTGATCCTGGTCCCTTACAGTCACTCCCACTATGATCCCAGTATGGTGCTGGTCACTCCCTCTGTGATCCCAGTCACTCCCAATTGGATCCCAGTTCCACCCAAGGTGCTCCCAGTTGCTCCCAGCACCCCCACGATGGTTCCTTTCCCTCTCAGGGACTCCCAGTCTGAGTCCAGGATGGCCCCAGGCACTGTCAGGCACTGCCTGGACGACACCATTTGCCCCCTTTGTGGTCCCACTTGATCCCAGTATGATCCCAGTATGAGTCCAGTGACCTCCAGTATGATCCCAGGAACTTCCGGACACTTCCAGTACGAATCCAGTTTGATCCCACTCATCCCCAGTATGGCTGCAGTGCCTCCCACACACTCCCAGTATTATTGCAGTCACTCCCAGTAAGACCCCAGTGGGACACCAGAAGGAACCCAGGTGCTCCCAGTGTGATCCCAGTTGCCTCCAGCAGGGTTCCAGTTGCTCCCCTTCTCCCTACTATTGTTTCAGTCACTCCCAGAATGATCCCAGTCACTCCCAACCACTCCCAGTATAGCCCAGTTGCCTCCAGCATGCTCCCAGTCAGTCCCAGTATGATCCCAATCTCTCCGAGTAGGATCCAAGTTACCCCCAGCAGGGTCCCACTTGCTCCCAGTCACCCACTACAGTTCCAGTCCCTCCCAGTAGGATCCCTGTCACTCCCAGTCTCTCCCAGTCAACCTCAGCGTGCTCCCAGTTACTCCCAGTATGCTCCCCGTCACTCGTCGTCTCTCCCAATATATCCTAATTGCCCCCAGTGTGGCCCCACTCACTCCCAGTTACTCCCAGTTATTTCCAGGATGATTTCAGTTACTCACAGCCACTCCCAGTCACCTCCAGTGTGGTCCTAGTCGCTCCCAGTATGATCCCAGTCACCTCCAGCGTGATCCCACTTGCTCCCAGTATATCCCAGTTGGGCCAACATGGTCCCAACTACCCTCAGAGTGCTCCCAGGCACTCCCAGTATGATCCCAGCCACCTTCCCTGTGGACCCAGTTGCTCCCAGTATGATCCCAGCCACCTTCCCTGTGGACCCAGTTGCTCCCAGTATGATCCCAGTTTTGCCCAGCATGGTTCCAGTTGCTCCCAGTTTCTCCCAGTGGGATCCTAAGAGCTCCCAGTTGCCCCTACCATAGAACCAGCTGCTCCCAGTATGATCCCAGTTGCCCCAGTTCTGGTCCCACTGGGTCCAGTCCAGCTCTGGGTGTATCCCGGTGTCCCCCCTGTCCCCCCACCCCGCTGTCACCCCCTTTTCTCTCCCCACAGAGCTCCTGAGCCGCCGGCGGCCGCAGCCCCTCCCCGGGGCCTCGGGAACAGCCTGGACCCCCCCGTGTCCCTGAGGATTTTGGGGGGTCGTGTGTCCCCCCTCCCCTGCTGTCACTCTGCCTCCACCCGGCTGCTCCCAGTGATCCCAGCAAAGCTTCCCAGTTCTCCCCAGTCCTGGTTATTGGGGGGCACTGGGGGGTTTGGAGGATCCCAAGGGGTGGAGCCGAGTTTGGGGGGGCAGAACCGGCCCTGGGATGGATCAGGAATGGGGACCCCCCTGTGTTCCCCCCGTGTCACCCCGCTCTGGGGGGGCTTTGGGAGGGCACCTGCCCCTCAGTAGGCACCCAGTTCACCCCAAAAGGTGCTGAGACCCCCCCAAAACCTCCCCACAGCCCCTTAAGGACCCTCAAAAATAACACAACACCCAGGACCTCAGTGGGGAGTGGGGGGATGATGTGGAAGGGGTGGGAGAGGAGGGAAAAAGGAGGAGGTTGAGACCACAAAACTGGTCTTGGAGGGGCTGCAGATTGAGAGGACCATGAAAAAGTGGCAGGGACAGTGAGAAGGGTAGAAAAATGGGGTGGTCTGGCAGGTCCAACGGTCCCATAGGGGTCTTTGGGCACAGTGGGGCTGGGAAAGGGGGGTGCTCCCTGAGCTCCCAACTGACTGTGGGGTGCTGGGGCTGCTGGATCCAATCTCAGCCTTGGGTTATGCCAACAGTTCCAGTTTACAGGAATT
>NW_020960180.1:8002-9026 GCF_003031625.1 Empidonax traillii
CATGGAGCTGTTGGAGCGAGTCCAGAGGGGACCACCAAGGTGATCAGAGGGATGGAGCAGCTCTGCTGGGAGGAAAGGCTGAGAGAATTGGGATTGTTCAGCCTGGAGAAGAGAAGGCTCCGGGGTGACCTCACTGTGGCCTTGCAGTGCCTGAAGGGAGCCAGCAAGAAAGATGGAGAGAGACTTTGGACAAGGCCTGGAGTGACAGGACAAGGGGCAGTGACTTCTCATGGATAGAGGGAAGGGTTCAGGAGATAGGAGGAAGGAATTCTTTCCTAGAGGGTGCTGAGATGCTCCTTAAGGCCCCTCCCAAGCTAAAGCATCCCATGATGCTGGGACTGGTGGGTGAGGGGGTGGTGGGAGCCGTCTGGAGCACAGGGACACAAAAGGAGGGAGTTTTCCATCCCAGGGGAAGGAAGGAGGGGGCAGCAGAAGTGACCCCTTGGACACCTGGCAGGCAGGCTTTGGCTTGAGGTTGGTGATGGGCAGCTGAGTGAAGCCCCCCCAATGCAGGAGGAAACGGTCAGTGACATGCTGGGCCAGTGAGACCCCCACAAGTGCCTGGGCCCAGAGGGGATGAACCCCAGAGTACTGAGGGAGCTGCAGAAAGAGCTGGCCAAGCCACTCTCACTCCTGGCCCAGCAGTGCTGCAGAACTGCAGCAGTCCCAGCTGACTGGCAACAAGCAAATGGGATGCCCATCCACCAGCAGGGCCAGAAGGAGGATCTGGGGAGCTCCTGGCCGGTCACAGTAACCTCAGTACCGGGCAAATAAACGCAGCAGATCATCCTCAGTGCCATCCCATGGCATGGGCAGGACATCCAAGGGATCAGGCAAGAACCCCTTATTGTCATTGGTTGGTTGTAAGACCTCCTGAACTCCCAGTGGTCACCTTGTAATCCCCTCAAGAGGTATTAAAGTCACTATCCAGAACAATAAACTCTCTCTCTGCCTCTCTCTCTGCTGCTGCTGCTGTCCTGTGGTCTCTGCAGGAGTCATAGGGTCCATGTGGTGGTGGGGGAGA
>NW_020960181.1:0-2440 GCF_003031625.1 Empidonax traillii
TTCTGGACACACCAGGACTCACTTTTTCCCAGCTCTGTTCCTGAGATCCTGGATGTAGTTGGTTCTCTCTATGGGATGCCCTCGGGATTTGTTGAACACTGCAGAGATGGGGACAGGACAGGTCTGAGTCACAACTTTTGGGGCTTCACAAGGATTTTAACCCCTTCAACCAAGCACAGCTGCCCTCCCTGCAGCCACCCCAAACCTTCAGGACTCCCCAAATTCCACCCCCATCCAACCCAGAGCCCACACTCACACTCTATGGCAGCGTTGGGCTCCATGCCTTCCACATCAATCAGGTACCTGAGCAAAAAAACCCCAATTACACCCAATTAACGAGGAAAAAAAACACAGCTCGGGGGTGATTCAAACAGCAGGAGGAACTGGGAGGTTGGCAGAGCTTTCATTTAGGTGCCAGGCTGGGGGATCAGCATCTGCTGTGCTGAAATTGGGATAAAAAGTGACAGTCTGTGGAGGGCTGGGATTACACTGATCACCTGACTCTGTTTCCTTGGCATTGTTTCCTCCTGGAAATGCCCCCCCCCTGAACCCCCTGTGACGAGGACAACTCACCTGCACACCAGGTAGCCAGTCCTGTTCAAGCCATGGGTGCAGTGAACCCCGATGAGTTTGTCTGTAACACCCAAAGCAGAGGATGTTTGAGTTCCCCTTTCCCCCCAAAATCCCCCCCAGAACAAACCCCTCTGCACTAACCTCTCCATCAGACACCAATAAACTGCCACACACAACATTCCATCACCATATTTACACCTGATTATGTTTAATTTATTTACCAATATTTATTTTTATCTTCTCTTACTGACTGTCATTTATTTATTGTGTCTAATTTTATTTATGTCAAGTTGCTGCCTTGACATTCCCAGGCCAAGGGAAGGGAAAAGAAGTCCCTGCTGCCCCCTAAAACCCCAGCACTGGGACAGCAGGGACACCCACGCTCACCATTGTCCTTGTTGTCATTCAGGAACTTCTTCACCACACACTTGAACTGGAAAATGGTGTGTTTGCTGGGGATTTCGTGCCCCATGGTCAGGATCTTCGAGTAGCAGAGCGTGGCTGGGAGCTCCTGCAAGGAAGGACAGCCCATCATTTCCAGGAAAAAAGGGTTTTTTTAAATTAATTAATGAACCAGAACCCAAAAAAAAATGAGATTTTCCAACTGAGCCCAAAAGAGTAGCAACACAGTTCTGGGTTAAAACCCCTCTGCTTCACTCCTTTGATGCAGCACCAAAATCTCACGTTATTTTTCCCGCCTCCCTTTGCTCCCTGGGGAGGGCACACAGAGGCTGGAATGCTTTTCCAAGCAATTATCCACACGCCCAGAGCTGTTTCCAACCAGGAGATCCCATAAAAAACCAGCTTTAGGGCAGCCCCAAACTCGTGCTGGTTCCCCAGGGTGGTCTCTGAGCAAGGACAAAGACCCCCCGTGGGGTTCCAATAGTTCATCTCAGCCCCCGCCAGAGATTCCAGCGCCTCACACTCCTGGAATTCTCCTCCTGGAGGCAAACCCTGCCCATTCCCAGCCCCCCAGACCCACCTCTGGCCCGTAGTAGCGCCGGGTGTAGGTGAGGTCGATGATCAGCCCCAGCTCCTCCTTCCTCTCCCTGATTTTCCTGAGGAGGTCGTGGGGGGAAAACCTCTCCTCTGGAGAGAGATTCCTGTCAAAACTCTGAGGGGAAACCGCGTTTCAGAGCAGGCATTAAACTCCCTCCCTGAACCCCCCCTAAATGCCCCTTTCCCGGGGCTGTTCCTCCCCCGCTCAGGGCCCGGGGGGTCCCTCACCTTCTTCAGGGGCACCTTGAAGGCGATGAAGCGGGTTCCCGGTATCCTCCTGCCCAGGGGGATGTAGTCTGTCCACCTGGAGCCGGGAACGGGACGGGGGTGGGGGGGGGTTAAATTGGGGGAGAGACCCCCAGGCCTGGGACCCACAAACAGGCCCTGGCCCGGGAGCCTCCCAACCCCTCGGTCCGAGACCCTCCAACCCTCCCAGACCCAGCGGCCCGCGGGCCCTACAACCCCCCTGTCCCTTAGACGTGGCCGTCGGGGCCGGGCAGGGCCGGGCAGGGCCGCACTCACCGCTCGGGGACCCGGGACGCCCCCTTGCCCGCCATGATGGCGACAGCGCTGCGTCACTTCCGCTCCCGCCCCGGCCCCCCGCGGGCACTGCGAGGCCACGCCCACAGTGAAGGCCACGCCCTGTAGAGGTGAGACCACGCCCATAGGTGTGAGGTCACGCCCATGAGTGGAAGGACACGCCTACGTATTGTGAGACCACGCCCCCCGAGGCGCTGCGGGGCTCTGGCGCCGCCTAGCGGTCACGGGTGGGAATGACAGCGGCGGGACGGGACAGGGAGAGGGACAGGGAGAGGGACAGGGAGAGGGACAGGGAGAGGGGCAAGGAGAGGGACAGGGAGAGGGACAG
>NW_020960181.1:7681-9020 GCF_003031625.1 Empidonax traillii
CCTTGAGCTGCCCCAGGGCAGGTTTAGGATGGACATTGGGAAGTTCTTCCCAGAGAGAGGGATCAGCCACTGGAAGGGGCTGCCCAGGGAGGGGGTGGATTCTCCATCCCTGGAGGGGTTTGAGCAGAGCCTGGATGTGGCATCAGTGCCATGGGCTGGGTGACAAGGTGGGGTTGGGTCACAGGTTGGCCTCAAATGATCTCAGAGGTCTTTTCCAACCTCTGTAATTCTGTGATTATCCCACCCCAAGGTGCCATCAGTGGAGAAGGTTTTGAAGGCCATGGCCGGGCTGCCCCGAAGCGACTTTGCTGAGATGATTCGCCAGGTTTGGGGGGGATCGGGGTGGAGCAGGGGGGTCCAGCACCCACAGGCAGCTCCAGCTCAGCACCCCCTCTTTCCTTGCAGGGTAATGGCACCTTCAACTCCATCCCGGAGCTGGCCGTGGAGAGGATGGCACAGGTCATCCAGGGTGAGTGAGCTGGTGCACCCAGGGACACTCTCCAAGGGGCAAACCCTGATTTGGGGAGGGCACAGGATGGGAAGAGTAGACCATCCACGCCTCCAGCATAGCCTTGGCCCCGCAGATCTGCGGGAGGAGCTGTCCCACACAGCACAGAAGGTGCAGTCCATCGCTGACAGCTTCCCCCTCCCCGACTACACCCGGCCCGCCAGCGAAGCCCTGGTGACGGCGGAGGAGCGGAGCCGGCCCTACCTGCGGGAGGTGGAGCGTTTCGAGCACTACAGGTGACTCTGGGGAGCAGGGAGGGGGGCAGGGGGTGCAGCAGGGGTGGGTGCTGAGCCCTGCTGAGCCCCAGCTGGTGCCCCAGCCCCGTATGTGAGGGCTGCTGTGGGGAAATGAGCTCCGTCTAAGCCAGACGAGACACAAACACAAACACAAACTGCAGCAACTTGAAGCAACTTTGAGGAATGTTAGTCTCAGTGTGCTGCTAAACTGAGCTGTGGTAACATCAGGTTAATGGATTTAGAGACTTTGAAGTCGTTGTTGGTCAAGCACTTTGAGTGCTGCCCTTCCTTTTCCAAAGCGATGCTCTCCTTTACATAGTGATCTTGTGGTACAAAGCTGTTCCTCAGCTGGTTCTCAGGATCAAACAGACAGGATGCCCTCTCGAGGCCGTGCCCTGCTGCTCTGCCCCCCAGGTGGATCGCTGGCACGGTGCTGTGCTCCATCATCCTCCTCATCCTCGCCTGCAACGTGACGGGAATGGCCCTGGGGGCCTACGGGCTTTCCAAGCGGGAGGACCCGAGCGACTACGAGTGCCGAGGAGAGGCTGGTGCCAAGTTCCTCCTGGTGTAAGCATCCCCCTGCATCCCAGAGGGG
>NW_020960182.1:0-1090 GCF_003031625.1 Empidonax traillii
GCTGCAGCTCTGACCATCCAATCCTAGCTGAGGGATTTTAACCAATAGGATTACAGGGTTTCGTGAGGGGAATAAAATCTCATAATATAACAATACAATATATAAATATAACTCCTATAATAAACATTAAATATGTTAAATATTATTAAAAACCGTTCATAAATATTTAGATAAGTAAAATCCATGTTCCCAACAATGAGTAAACATTTTCTTTTCAAAGTCCTTTTAATATTTATCATAAGTCTCTTTCCAACGATGGAATTCTGCTCTTTTCGTGTCCTCTGCATCTCCCCCTTTTTTGTTGTCTTGACGATAGAGGGTATCATAGTCAGGTGGTTTCACGCGGACCTCCAGGACATTCGGGTTCACTTGTGGCAAGCAGTATTTCTTTAAAATGCTAACTAAGCAAGACATTATACATAGAACCAAGACAATAGAAATTAAAATAGAAATACAAGCTAAAAGCAATTGTCTGGCCCAATTCGGTAAAGAGGGGAACTTTAATCCTTCAAAGAGATCAGGGGTGTGCCACTTTGGATCTTGTCTGAGTCTTGAAACCAAATCGTGCAAGGTATTAATGTTTGCCTGTATGGATTTAGAGTGATCAGAAAAATTAAGACAACATAAGTCTGTAAATTCTTGACAGCCATGATTATGAAGGACTAACAGAAAATCAATTGCTGCCCTGTTATGTAGAGAAACTCCCTTCAGGGTTAGGCTATCCTCTAACAGTTCCTGTAGTGTTAGTGATGTTGCATTGGCCTCTTTGGCCATCCAGCATGTCATATGAGATAGGGTGGTTAAAGCATGGTCGGTGGCTATGCCTGCTAGAAAAAAGGACACCCAAAAATCTTTACTGCTGGGCCATAGCCAGACCGACGGGTCACAATTCTGTGACACTGGCAAATAGTTTTTCCATGAAGATTGTGTTGGAGTTGCTGGTTCTTGTGTGTCACTAGATTGAAGGATAGGAAACTTAGAGTTATCAAAATTGATTTGAAAGTTGGACAGTTGTAAGTGTGTTAATGAGTCAGGAAATGTTAGAGAGCCATTGGTGATTTGTAATTGCGTTTTGGGAGTGTTACTTGGT
>NW_020960182.1:7834-9019 GCF_003031625.1 Empidonax traillii
AAAGACTTGCGGGACGCGTTCTCTTTTGATATCGAGCCACCGCGCCAGCGATTTAAGAGACTTTTTATCGGGCGTCTGGCCATGTTGTAAAATTAAGGTTTTTAAGTGTCGGTATTTTTCTCGCTCGGATGTTGATAAGCGGGCTCCCATCGTAAGTTACGGGGTAGAGATACGGGGAAGGAATTAGGACCTGCCCCAGCCGCTCACCTTCTGCCGCCGGCGGTGGAAGGTGCGGAGAACGACGATCCTCTCGTCCGCCGTCCAGCTGGGGGTGGCTGCCGGGAAGAACACCTCAACGCCGGGTCTTCAGTATCCCAGCCGGGCACCCTGGAGTCTTCTCAATATGAGAAGCCTCTACAGGGCCCCGCGCCTGGGCGCCATATGCCGCAGCCCGAGGGGAATAGGAAACGGACGCCACTGCTGTTAGGGTGCTCAGCTGGGATATTTATTAAGTGCTCAGCCGAAAACTTGGGGTAAAAAAGGGGGCTGCGGCACAACGGGCTGTTGCCAGCTGCCGAGCCAAAATGGCATCGCCGGGTGAGGGACGAACGGGGTTTATATAGGGTCGGTGGGAGAAGGGGCTAGAACATGGGCGGAGTTTGAGGATTGGCAGGGGGTACAACCAATAGGGAAACGTACAGAGAACGCGCGGATAGTAACAGCCAATAACATAAAGAATCACCTCAGCTAGGCCCACCCATGCTGCAGCTCTGACCATCCAATCCTAGCTGAGGGATTTCAACCAATAGGATTACAGGGTTTCGTGAGGGGAATAAAATCTCATAATATAACAATACAATATATAAATATAACTCCTATAATAAACATTAAATATGTTAAATATTATTAAAACCGTTCATAAATATTTAGATAAGTAAAATCCATGTTCCCAACAATGAATAAACATTTTCTTTTCAGAGTCCTTTTAATATTTATCATAAGTCTCTTTCCAACGATGGAATTCTGCTCTTTTCGTGTCCTCTGCACCCAGTGAGTTCTAGAGGTGGACTTGGTCAGGAGGAACCCCCAAGCCAATGCACTCAGCCCTTCTTTCCCCCCCAGCAGGATTTGTCTTTCCCAAAGCTTGGGCAAATGGAGGAGGAGGCTGCAAGGAAGACGAAGATGCCACGGGCCCCCCAGGCAGGTGAGGAGGAAGTCAGTGCCCCTTTGGCCCTGTCTTGTGGT
>NW_020960183.1:0-1590 GCF_003031625.1 Empidonax traillii
CAGACATTGTCAATATCTGGTGCAAGGCACAGAGATCCCTTGGGTTCAAGGCATCCAGAAGACATTTCTGATGGCTGTGGGAAGGGCTGGGCCTGGTGGAAGGGCTGGGTGTGCACATGTTGGCATGGCCAGGGCTTGTGGGGAGGTGTTGCCCTGCCAAGCCAAGCACTGACAATTCCCCACCAGAACTGGTGCAGACAAGCCCAGGGGTTGGCACAGGGCAGGTTCCTGGGGACAGGGACAAACCCACTGGGAGTTACAGGGATGTCTGTAAACCCCCTGTGCTGTGGGGGTGCCAGTGGGGTTGGGAAGGGAAAGGGGAAGAACACGGTGAGAGCAGGAGCTGGAGGAGCAGCCCCAATGCTCCCAGCTCCCAGCCCTTGCCCAGCCCAGCAAAGCCCAAGCAAGCCCAGCCTGGAACTCCCAGCCCCATTTTCCCAGCTCAGGAGCTCTGTCAGAGAGAACAGGCCGGGCTGGGCGATTCTCCCTGGGCACTGGCTGTGCTGGAGCCCTCCCTGGGCTGGCTGAGGAAGGATCTCACCGGGGCATAGGTTGTGCTGCTGTTCAGCTCCTGCACACGAGGCTTTAGAGGGAAAAGGAAAGCCCATTATTTCCCCTGTGGCTGCAAATCTCTGCACAACCCTCTGACCCTGGGCTGCAGGAGAGCTGCAGGGAGATGGGCCCTTCCCTTTCAATTTCTTTTTTGTTCCTCACTTGAAACCCCCTAATTTTTTATATGTGACATTTGAGCATGAAATGGTTTTTACAAAGAAAATATTTGCAGAATATACTGAGAAATAAAAATATTTTCTTTGATGAAAAACATCTTATAAATTACTTTTCCTACAAGTGCTTTCATTTGGTTCTGGGTGGGAATAGCCCTGTGGGACTCCCCAGCCCAGCCCACCTGCACAGACCCTGACACCCACATCCCACCCCTGGGCCCTGCTCCCTGCTTTGGCACCAAGGCTGTGCCGCAACTCACCCTCTTTGGTCCAGTGTGGGCGATGGTGGAGTCTGGTGGGGGGCAAAAAGCACAGAGTGAGCCCTTGTTTCCATTCTGGGAGGGACAAGCCCCAGCCTGCCTTTGAAGAGCAGATCCCCCAGGCTCAGCACTGAATCCCCTGCCCTGTTTGCCCCTCATGTCCCCCCATCCTGGCAGCAGAGGAAGCTGCCCTTCCATCTGGGGATGCAGAGCAGGGCTGGGGGGGTGTTGTCTCCTTTCCTGTGCAGGCAGGAGCTGGGCTGTGTGTGCAGGGAAGAAGTTGGGGAGCAACAGCCTGGGGACAAATCTTCCCTTGTTCAATGGGCAGTTGTTTTGCAAACCCTGCTGGGACGTGAATTGCTGGGATTGCATGTGGAATTGGGAAAGGCCCTGCAATGAGGGGAGGGGATGGAGAAGATGGAAAGGGGCTTTGGGGCACATCCTACAACTTTGGGGCAGCTCCTGAGGCAGTGCCAAACCTGGCTGATGGTCTCAGTATTGCTGGTGGTGCCAGAGGCAGCCAGGACACAGGAGGGGGTTCCCCACAGACTGAGGGCTCTGTGGGTCACCCAGAGGGAGGGGTTGGTACTCACAGTGCATTTCAT
>NW_020960183.1:1654-2684 GCF_003031625.1 Empidonax traillii
TGTAGGAAAGGGTTTTGGGATCTGTGTGCACACCCTGATGAGCCCTTTGGAGTCACTGCCATGGACGATGTTGTCTTGCATCGGGTCCAGGGCTGGAGTCAAGGCCAGGGCAAGCCCTGCTCCTCCCTGCCTGCACCGTGGGGGAATCCACCCACGGGCACAGACCAGGCTGCCCCTGCCCAAGGACCAATCCAGGCGTCTGGGATGGCCCCATCTCCATCACTCCCAGCCCCACAGCCCCCAGGGATTGCTGCTCACCTTTGGCATCTCTCTCTGCAGGCCCCTGCAAGGAAGAGAAAGGGAGAGGTGGGAGGCAGAGCTCCTGCACAGCCCTGGCTTGCCATGCTCTGGGCTGTGCAGTGCACATGATGGGCTGAACCTCCACTCCTCACTCACACAGGAGTTTTTCAAGCCCATCCTGTCCAGTTGTGAATGCCCTTTCCCAGCCTGGCCTCTCCCAAGCTCTCAGCAGCTGTGCACAGCCAGAGTGTGGAGGAGCTGTGCTGGCTCCACTCAGGCCAGCTCAGACACTCCATTCTTGTGCCCAGAGGATGGGAGCCAATGTGTGCCTGGGGCAGAGCACCTCTTTGGCAAAGTCTTGCTCATCTCTGCAGCTTTCCTTGCCTCCTTTGACAAAGGAAAGGCCTGAGAGGCTCAGCTTCCTGAGAAATGGGGTAAGGATCCAGCCGTCCTAAACCAGCACGGCTCAGACAGCAGCAGCCCCACATCAGGATGCAATTTCAGCCTCAGATTTTCTCCTCAATATCCCCAAATCACTCACCTTTCCTCACAAAGCAGTAGGTGGCTGCAGCCAGGAGGAGGAGAAAGATGATCACCAAGACTATCATGAGGTGTAGGGAAAATGTCTTGAAGCCCTGAGGATTGGTGTCTGGACACAGAGAAGCTGTTGGGGTATGGGGGCAGTTATGGGAAGTGGCAGCAGAGAGCAGGATATGCCCTTAGAGCCAGGCAAGATCCCAGCTGATGAACCTCCCAATGTGCTGGTGGTGCCAGCTGGGCAGCCTTGGGC
>NW_020960183.1:6028-7068 GCF_003031625.1 Empidonax traillii
CAGGCATTCTCCAAGGGCAAACTTTGGCCTTCTGGGAAGGGCCTGTCCACTAAGGCAGCTCCTGTGGGGAATAAAAAGGATGAGGCAGGGATTTGGGTGTGGTTTCAGGGCTGTGATCTTGCTGGGATCAGGGAGATGTGCTGGATTGGCTTCCATGACTGGAGCGTTGCAATCGAGCCACATTGTTTTATAGGAGGGACAACAATGGAAAACGAGGAGGGGAATGAGCCAAGGGAGAGCTCATGGTTTAAGATTCAAGAGAGGAGAGCTCTAGGTGGGAGTGGGAGTCTATTCCAGGCCATCTGACTAGGAAGATGTAGGGGATGAGGACTCTACAGGTGGACAGGAGCAGCTTCACATTCCCAGGTCCTTGTTATTGTGGGGGATTTCATCCTCTCCAGTATCATCTGGACAGCAATCAGGACACAGCAATCCAGGAGGTTCCTGGAACTTCCTCCTCCAAGCAACAGAGGAGCCAAGGAGCAGTGGGGCTCTGCTGGACCTTCTACTCACCCCCCACAGGGCACTGCTGTTCTGCCCACCATGGTGCCTCCAAAAGGGCACTGTCACCAGCCAGCCCGTGCCCAGGGACCTGCCCTTGGCTGAGCATATCAGCTCTGGCTTTTTCTATGGGAAACCTGCAGGGCTGCAGGAGCACCCTGTGGTGGTTGCACTGTGAGAAGAGGGTCACGTTTGGTGCAGCCTGTGCACGTCCTGGGGCACAAAACAGACACATTCAGAGCCCAGTTGCGAGTGAGCTGTTGCTGAGCTCTGCTCAGTGGTTCAAGAGCTGCCTGGCCCGTGCCTTGCACAGCACCTGGCACTGTTCCTGCTGCAGGGCTGTGGCGAGTGGGGGCCCTGCCTCAGCCCCCACTGCGGCCGCTGCGCCTGCAGAGCCCCTGCACCTCTTTGGGGGAGGTTGCAGAGGGCTGGGGGACCCCTCTGGCTGCTCAGGCCAGGCCTGACCCTGCTGCTCTGATCTCTCAGCTCGCACAGCAAGTGTCCTCAGGGAGGAAGTTCTCTGGCTGTGCAGATCAGCC
>NW_020960183.1:8532-10568 GCF_003031625.1 Empidonax traillii
CTAACTCCCTTTACAGGCCCTGTCCCTGTACTCACCATGCCCTGGGGAGCTGCAGATGTCCTGGGCCATCCCACCAGCACCTGCACCGTGGGGCACAGAGGGGTTTGGTGAGAGGGGCAGCAACCCAGCTCAGCCCTGAGCCCCTGTCCACGTTCCCACTGCTGAGTCTGTGCTGTCTGAGCATCTTCCTGTTGGGGTCGCAGCTGCATTGGCTGTACCTGATCCTGAGCAACCAGCTGCAATCGGCCCTCCTTGAGCAGTGGGGCTGGAGCAGAGGAATCCCAGAGGTGCCTCCAAGCTGAGCCAGTGTGTGAAAGAGCCCCCAGTGCGGGAATTGCCTTGGGGGAGAGGGGGCTGTGGAGGAGGAACCCCTTGCAGAGGTGTCCTCTCCTCTTTGCTGTGTCTGTGCAGGGCAGGAAAACCCCTGCAATGGGGATGTGTCTGCCCAGCAGTTGCAAGCAAAGCTTCTGGGAGGGGAACGAGCTGGGCTGGCTCTGGTTTTGCTGTGAGCAAAACACTCCTTATAAGGCCCTGCCAAGATAGGGGGTTGGGGTTTTTTACTCTATGATCTAAAATAATCGAACCCACAGAATGGAAAGACACGTTCTAGAGGCAAATGAGTGACTTTCCTTTTCCTCTGTCCCTGCAGTGACTGCACAATTTCACTGGCTGACCAGTTCCCAAGGCCCTGTTCCTGCTGGATTGGCCTGATGAAACTTCCTTCAATTCAGACAGAACCTCTCCTGCTTCAGTTCTGATATCTTGAGATTTATTCCTAAATGTGTGATTCCAAAAATAACTTTTAGGTTAATATCAGAAGAAATGACTGAGTCACTCATATGATAAGGTTGGGTTTCCATCATCTCCACAAGATCCCCTGATGACAATGATTACTGAGGACATGGTAGTTTGAAAATAGACCTCCTGTGCTGGGCTGAGATCTTTTCCCTCCCTCCTCCTTGGTTTAGAGCTTTTCCTGCTTCAAGCACCGTGTTCAGCTGCTGCAGGAAAGGACGTGTCTCCTGTGAGCCTTGTGTGCCGCTGATCAGAGCTGGGCACAGGATCTCTTGGACACTCCAGGAAACCCAAGTGCCACTGGACACCTCCTTGCCCAGGACTGGATCTGTCAGGGTGGGATTCACAGGGCTGCCTGTGTTCAGCCAGGAATTTCACTCCAGCTCAGGCAGAGGTCGAGGACATGACAAAGTTGCCTCCATGGTGCCACATGCCCTGAATTCAGACACCTGTGCAGGCCAAGCACATGCAGTGCACATCCAGACAGTGCCCTGGGCCTCTCAGACTGGCATTTGGAGGCTGAGCAAGGGCACACAGCAGGCTGGAAGTGTCCAAATGTTTCTGCAGGGTCTTGCTCCAACCTGGCTGAAGGTCCTGTCCCAGCAGTTACTGCAGGGGTGGCACAGAAGGAAACCACAGCAAGTGCCCCTCACCCACAGCCCCCAGCTGCTTTCAGAGAAAGCCACAGTGCCTTGCTGGGCTGCTGCTGGTGGGAAACTGCTGTCTGAGTCTCTGGGTTCCAATGAGCAGGGCAGGGCACAAAAGAAGCTTCTGTTGCTCCCCATGCCCAGAGGACTCCACTCTGATCAAGGAGAGAACGAGGAACAGTGTTCCAGTGTTATCCAAAGGCTCTTTGGAAGAATGTGGTGCTGGGCAAGAACCAGGACACGGCACTGGAACCTCCTGCTTGCTCAGGGGTCCTTGTGACGTCTCTTTCTGGGACAAGCAGGCACTGGGTGAGCTGCCTGTCCAAGGCACAGCCTGGAAAGTCACTTCATTTTCAGAAATGGAGCATTACCCAGATTAGATCAAGATATCCAAAATATCTCCACGGGAAGTGGATCCAAGCAAGTGCCCTGTCATTCAGCTGCCACCAGCTCTGGTGGGAATCTCACCTCTAAACCTGCCTGTGACTCTGAATTCTCTCTGAGTTCCTCCTCCTCACCTCCAGCTCCTGCTCCCTTCTATGTGTTCCATCAAAGACACAGCAGGTTGCAGGAGGTCTTCAGCCCTGGTTAAAA
>NW_020960183.1:16036-17540 GCF_003031625.1 Empidonax traillii
GGGAGGGGAGATGGGAAGGGAGAAGGGCTTTGTTCCCCCTTTGTGCACCCCACGAGAGCAAATTCTTCTCTGCTGAGATCCAAGCCATTGGCCAGCTCGGGCAACAATAACACTCTCCTTGTCCATCCCTTTGCCATCTCTCCAGGTGATCTACCAGCTCCTGCCCTCTCTGTGATCCCCAGAGCTGCACAGGAGAGACAAGGGGGTTCTTTTCAGTGCCAAATTGTCTGGAAGTCTCATGCCACCCAAATCATCTTCTGCAAGGATGGGGTGGAGGTGCACAGGCAAAAAGCCAAACAAGGAAAAGACACCTACTCCATGCTCTTCCGCACGACAAGGAGGAGAGCAGGGACATACACATGTGGATACCAGTACAGGGACAACAGCAATCAAGTGAGGAACTCAGCCCTCAGTGCTCCCTGTATTCTGAGTTTCAGAGGTGAGCCATGGAACTCACTGGGGCATGGGCTGGAAACTCTCACAAAAAAAATCTCTGTGGTAGGAAACATTTGTTCCTTCTTAATGCAGTGTTTGAGGGTGCTGTTCTGTTCCCCTCAATTTCTATCTCTTCAGTCAGTTTGGGGGCATTTTGGGAAAGAGGATTGAAAATATCTCTGGCTTACCATTTAGAGATTTACAGGAAATATTTGGAAACATCCTTCAGGGGAATCACATTCCAAAGTTATTAAATTTCTCCCCAAAATGTGTTGTGGTCCATCTAAGACCATTGTCTAGGCCGTGCCAAGAATTTTGGTCATGGTGTGAGACTTGGCAGATGCTGAAGTGCTTTAGGGAGCCAGAGGCATCTCCCTGGAACCACCAACACAACCAAAATGGACTTGGGGAGGTGTCAAGAAAGGAGACAAGGCAGAGGCAGGATGGAGCCCCGAGGCTGGGAAGGTTCTGGCCCAGCACAGACTCAGCAGTGGGAACGTGGACAGGGGCTCAGGGCTGAGCTGGGTTGCTGCCCCTCTCACCAAACCCCTCTGTGCCCCACGGTGCAGGTGCTGGTGGGATGACCCAGGACATCTGCAGCTCCCCAGGGCATGGTGAGTACAGGGACAGGGCCTGTAAAGGGAGTTAGGAGGGAGGGGAGATGGGAAGGGAGAAGGGCTTTGTTCCCTGTGCGTGAACCCCTGGAGAGGAAACTCTTCCCTTCCCAGGGATGAAGCATTTTCCACCCCTGACAGCAGTAACACCATCTCAGGCACTCCCTGTTCCATCTCTAGGTGACCTCCCAGCTCCTGACCTCTTCATAAGCCCCAGAGCTGCACAGGAGGGGGAACAGGTTTTGTTTCGGTGCCGAATAATCACTGAGTCTCGTGCCACCCAAATCATCTTCTGCAAGGATGGGGTGGAGGTGAGCAGCCTGAAAGCCCAGCAGCAGCAGGGGAGCTACTCCATGCTCTTCCCCATGACAAGGGGGAGCACAGGGACATACACATGTGGATACCAGTCCATGGACAACAGCACCCGACTGAGGAACTCGGCCCTCAGTGCTCCC
>NW_020960184.1:0-1295 GCF_003031625.1 Empidonax traillii
GGGGGGGGGGGGGGAACCTCCAGGCAAAAAAACCCCACAAGAGCTGCTCTCTGATGAAAAAGAAATTCAAGAGGAATCTGCAACTACTAAAACAGGTCATGGAGCCACCAGAACACCAGCCTTCACCCCCGACCTGTGTTCTAGCCACAGCCTAGCCCACCAAAACTCCTCCTCCCCCGTTGCCCAGGAGACAAGAGAAAAAAAAGGTCAACATTAGCTTTTCATCTGCCCCGTTTCCTAGGAGACTAATCTCTCAGCCATTAGTGAAGGAGTGAGGTCTTTGGTTCACCTAAGTACTTATCTGATAGCTCTTGATGGCTTCTAGACCAGGGGGGGAGGGAAAGAAAAAATTCCTTGACACCCAGGTTATCCATGATTTGAAACCTGTGCTGCCATTCAACAGGCAAAAAGACTGAAGCCCCTGTGGTATGGTGGACATTGGGACAAGCATAGATACGGAGAGGCGTGGCAGGTTGATTACATCACGTTGCCACAGACCTGCCAAGGTAAGCGCTCTGTGCTTACCATGGTAGAAGTGACCACTGGGTGGTTGGAGACATATTTGGTACCACATGCAATGGCCCAGAATACCATCCTGGGTCTCGAGAAGCAGGTCCTGTGGAGACATGGCACTCCAGAGTGAATTGAGTCAGACAATGGACTCCTTTCAAGAATAATCCAGTGGCCACTTGGGCACGGGAGCATGGTATTGAATGGGTCTATCACATTTCATATCATGCACCCACTGCTGGGAAAGTTGAAAGGGGTAATGGACTGTTAAAAACAACTCTGAAGGCACCAGGTGGGGGAATTTTCAAGAACTGGGACAAGCACTTAGCCAAGGCCACCTGGCTGGTTAACGCTAGAGGCTCTGTCAATCGAGCTGGTCCTGCCCAAGCAGAATCCCTGCCCACTGTAGATGGAGACAAAGTTCCAGTGATCCATCTGAGAGGTATGTTAGGGAAGGCTGTCTGGGTTACTCCTCCCTCAGGCCAAGACAAACCCATTCATGGGACTGTTTTCACTCAAGGGCCCGGAAATACCTGGTGGGTAATGAGGAAGGATGGAGAGATCCAGTGTGTGCCTCAAGGAAATTTAACCTTGGAGAAAGACTAATCATGTGCTTTGAGTTGTGTTTTGCAGGAAACCAGTCACCAGATGAGAAAGACGTGAACAAGTTGATGCCGATATCCAGTGATAAAACAGCCCAGAGCAGAGAACCAGCCCTAAAACCAGAACTGTGATTGTGACCAAAGGGCCAAGGATCTGAACCGAGCCAAGCCTGATGCTGATGC
>NW_020960184.1:7818-9016 GCF_003031625.1 Empidonax traillii
GACAAAGAACCACTACAAGTGCCCAGGGTGGCTCACCAACTCCACCTGAAACCTGAAGGTTACAGGCTTTCTTTCCTGGGGGAAAGGCCGTGACATCACAAAGGGGCCATGGTAGATGGGGGGGCTGCACTTTGACATTCTGTGATGTTGGTTCTTTGGTTTCCAGGGGCTATTCTGGAATGGAGAGGAAAGGTCGTGACATCACAAAGGGGCCCATGGCACACGGGGGACCTTCCAGCCACCCTCCCTGTGGGGTCTCTGTGTGCTCAGTTTTGGGGGTCTCTGGGGTTCGGGGGGGGCATTAAGATTCCCTTTCCCTAGGGTTGGTACGCCCAGCCGGCAGGGGGCGCTGTGGCACGAGCGGCAATGGCGGCGCCGCGCGAAGTCTCACGGGATTGAAGTTCCCTCGTGGAAACTCCGCCTGCGCCTGCGCGGTGCAGCCATGGCGCCGGGAGAGCTACCCCCTACCCCCCGCGAGAGCTTTCCGAGGCCCCCAGCCCCTTCAGGGACCTCCTAAACCCCTTCAGGCACCTTCCCCCTCCCCTCTGAGCGCCCTCAGGACACCAAATCCCCTCCGCGACCCCCCGAGAGCCCCTCACGCACCTCAAAACCTCCTCGGGAACCCCCGAGCCCCTCGTCTCCACTCTGCCGAGCCCCTCCAGCCTTCCCGCCCACAGCCGCGCTCCCCGCAGCCCCCGAGGGCACCCCCAGCCCCGCCGCAGCCCCAGCCAGGGCTCACCAGCGCAGCGGAGGCGCCGCCATCTTTGCCCGGCAGCCACTGCGGCCCCGCCCCGCCCTCTTTTTTTTTGCGCGGGGCATGCCGGGAGTTGTAGTTTCCGCGCGGGGCACGCCGGGAGTTGTAGTTTCTGCGCGGGGCACGCCGGGAGTTGTAGTTGCAGCGGCTCAAAGCGCACTCCGAGATTTGGGTCAATTGTGACCCCGCGTTCAGTTCCGGATCGACTGAACATTCCACACACGCGCCTTCGTCTGGGAACAGCAACAGAGAGAAGGCTCATCTGGTTTGCACCGTCATTTTAGTAGTTTGGAGGACTGGAGTGTTTGATTCTCCAAATGCAGGCTGTGTCCAATTGCTTAAAACACTTCACTGCCAGGGAGCATCTCCTAACAGAAACTGGTGTCTTCTTAAGGTGACAAAGGGGGTGAAGAAATTTTTAAGAAAGAGGGATGCTTTTTGTCC
>NW_020960185.1:0-1012 GCF_003031625.1 Empidonax traillii
TGAGATGGGAAGAACAGGTAGTAAAAGCTTTTTTCTTCCTCCCAGAGGCTGCTGGAAGCTGCAGAATACAGAAAAGGATGCAGGTGTAAAATGCCAGGTTTAAAGCTAAGGAACCCAGCACGACACATGATATGAAAGCAGTGTCTATTTTCCAAAGCAGGCTGGTGTCAGAGCAGGACAGCTGGAATAAGGGGGAGTTATCACAAAGAAAATGGGGGATCCTGTTGGAGCCACAGAAGGACAGCTGAGACAGGAAGAGCGGGTGGTAGCTCAGGAGGGTGAAGCCCATGACCCAGGCAGCAACAACCAGGCCGAGGCAGAGCTGAGGCTGCATGGTGGCAGCGTAGTGCAGGGGTTGGCAGATGGCAACACAGCGGTCAAAGGACATGACAAGGACCAGGATACACTCTGTGCCGCCCAGGGCAAAATAGAAATAGGATTGGGCAAAGCAGCTGCTCAGGGAGATGGTTTTCTGATCAGAACTCAGGATGGCAAACAATTTGATGCTTATGGAGGATGTAAAGCAGATTTCCAGGAAGGCCAGGTTGCTAATGAAAAAGAACATGGGGGTTTGCAGGTGGTGATCCACACGCACGAGGAAAATGATGGTTGCATTCCCTGTCACTGTTGTCAGGTACATGAGCAGAAGGATCAGAGAGAGAAGCAGCTGCAACCTTTGACCAAGCTCTGGGAAACCCTCTAGGATGAACTCGGATACTGCTGTTTCATTTGCTGCTCCCATGCTGAATTTCAGTTCCTCCTGCTGAGACAGGAACGTGGCAAAACCCAGGGTGATAATTTCACGGTCTGGACAAAATGTTCCATCCTTCCCTCTCTGCTCCTTTCTTTTCCTGCAATCTTCCTGTATAGCACAGAGATTGTCCTTCAGGCAATTCTCACCCCCTGATTTTTTGTTTCACATTTCACTTGGAGTACTCAGGGATTTTGTTGTCGTTTCTTTTTTTCTTGTTTTTCTTTCACCAGAACAGAGGATTCTAAAGAGGCTGTTGGC
>NW_020960185.1:7906-9015 GCF_003031625.1 Empidonax traillii
CCTGGCCCTGCTGCTCCTCTGGCCTTGCAGGCTGCACACACCCCTCCTGCTTTGCCACCCCCCTGCCAGCAGCATTTCTGGGCCCTCCCTGATGGCTCTGCCATCACCCAGCTCTTCCTGTTCCCTGGAACACAAAGCCATGGGATGATCCTGACTCCCTCTGTGTGACCTCTTGCACCACAAGGGTCCATGTTGAGCAACATGTCTTTTTCCTCACCTTCAGTCCGAACCTTCCATGCTACTCTTTGTGGAGATTTCATTCTATTTTCAATATGGAGAAAAGCTCCATCCTGGTAGGTCTCCTCTAGACCCTCTCCAGTTCTTCCTCAGTCCTTCAAAATGGGAGCCCCATACCCACACAGAGCAATCCAGATGTGGTGGCACCAGGGCTGAGTCCAGGGAGGTGACAACTCCCCTGTCTGGGTGCCCACAGTGCCCCTAAGGCAGCCCCATGTGCAGTTGGCCTTCAATCAAGGGACCGCTCTGATTCTTTGTAAGGTCAGGGAATCAAGTGGCAGTGTGACACTGCTGGGCCTCCTGGAACCAAAGGAATGCAGGGACACTGTGGAATGTCACTGAACCAAGGGGCCACAGTGACACTGAAGAGTCTCCTGGAGCCCCTTGTGCCTGCCCAGCACTCCATGGAATCAAGCAGAGCCGCTGCCTCCCCCCCTCCCACCGCACGGACCGGAGTCGCCGGCTCTGCCCCGCTTGGACCCCTCTGGAGTCAGCGTGTTCTTGGGCAGCACAACTGAGCTCAGACCAGAGAGTTTCCCACAGTTTGCTTTGCCCCCTCTTTCCCAGGGGTTTGTTGTTTTTGTTCTTTGTTCATTGAGGGGAAAAGGGGGAAGGGAGGCACGTGTTGATCCCTGTTTGGATCTGTTTACCAAAGAGAGCTGGGGCAGGGAGAGAGAGAGGAGGCAATTTCTCTCTCTGCTGTTGCTTTGAACTGTTCTGTTGGTATTGCTGGTTTTGCTGCTGTATTTCTTGCCAGTGAACTGTTATTTTTTTCACTTATACCTCCTTGTATTTTGTCTCCCTGGACTGGTGAGGATAAAAAAGGGGAATGAGTTCATTTTATTGGAGTTCCAACCCTAATATATGTCTTT
>NW_020960186.1:0-1180 GCF_003031625.1 Empidonax traillii
CCTTCTGAATCACCCTCAGGACCTGGACAAGCCTGGATTTGGTTTGGTTTCCATGAGGCCCTGCAGTGTCAGTGTGGCCCCTTGATTCCAGGAGGCTGCTCAGTGTCCCCGGGGATCCTTTGGCTCCAGAATGCCCTGGAGTGTCACAGTGGTCCCTTGAGTCCATGAGGTGTCCTCGGTGTCACAATGACCCCTTGATTCCGTGGGGTTCTCCAGCTTCCCAAGGTCAATTTGGCTCCAAAAAGGCCCTGCAGTGTCACAGTGGCCCCTTCATTTCATGAGGTTCCACTGTGTCCCAGGGTTTCTTTGTTTCCAGGAGGCACCACAGTGACACAATGGCTTTCTGGTTCCATCAGGTTCCAAAAGGTTTCAGGGTTGCCTTTTATTCCACAACGTTCCACATGTGAAATGATGCCCTGGTTCCAAAAGATTTCACAGTGTCCCTGTGTTCCTTTCCATGAGGCCCTGCAGTGCCACAATGGCCCCTTTGATTCCATGAGGTTGCACAGGGTCATCAGAAAGCTGAGCGCAACAAGACGAAAATTTTTCGGGGGATCAGGAGGAAATAGGAAAAATAACATTGGATATCTGAGGAAGGAAAGAGGGGCTTGGCCAAAAGAGAGGAAAGATTCTGATGAGGTAAAAGCAGGTTCAAGAAATGCTGAGGGTGCTGAAACACTGGTTGTGCAAACACTCCTGATGCACCTTCATGCACTTGGTAACCTCAAGCCCAAACACTCTCCAAAAGTGCTGCCCCTCACATTGAAAGGCATCCACTATTCTCATTTCAGGCCAGAAAAAGCCCAAAATCAGAACTCCACACTCTTATTTGTACTCCAATGCCCATCCCAATCCAAAACCTGTATTACCAGTATGAAAAGCCAAACTTTAATCCTGACCCAGCCCAAAAACCTCTTCCCCTCATTATGAACCAGACCCTGCCAGCAGAACAACAAACCTGCCAAAGTTCTGCCCAATCCCCACCCTGAGTTCTAAAGCCCAAGGCCTGAGCATGAAGCACCCCCAGAGCCCTTGGGAGCAGGGCAAGGACCTGCAGGGCCCAGAGCAGGCCCAGGGGGTTGGCAGAGCAATGGGAGGTGACCTGGATCTGCTCAGCTCTGCAGGGACCCCCAGCAGAAGGGCCTGGGCTCTGTCAGGGATGTCCTGGGGCACAGGGGCT
>NW_020960186.1:4611-9015 GCF_003031625.1 Empidonax traillii
CTTGGAAAAAAAAATCTTCCCCCAGAGGGTGGTTGGGCACTGAACAGGCTCCCCAGGGCAGTGGGCACAGCACCAAGGCTGACAGAGCTCAAGGAGTGTTTGGATGATCTTCTCAGGTTCATGGTGTGAGCCTTGGGGATGGTCCTGTACAGGGCTAAGGGTTGGACTGGATGATCCTTGTGGGTCCCTTCCAACTCACCATATTCTGTCATTCTGTTATTATCAACCCTGTGTTCAGCACAAATCCAAAACACAGCCCTGCACTGGCCACGGGGAAGAAATTTAACTGGACTCCCCCTGAAACCAGCACAGCCATTATGGGCTCTCAAAGCCATATCCCACAGTCCATTTGCCACCTGGAACCTGTGACTCTGAGTTCCTGCTTCCCCAGCCCCAGGGATGGTGTCCTTGTCTGCTCATTCCTCCACACTCTCTTCTCAGTGATGGCATCTTTACCAGACAAGACCCTGGGAATAATTCACGTCTAAGTCTTCAGTTCTTCTGTGGTTAATTAGACAGATCTCAGAAGTGTATTCAAAGTGAATATATTGTATTAACAAAACCACAAATAAAGATGTCTTTTTGTGACCTGCTTGCTTTTTACCTGTTTTTACATTAATATCAGCAATATCAGGGGCCAGAACTGGACAAAGCACTCGAGGTGGGGCCTCCCCAGTGCCCAGCACAGAGGGGCAATCACTGCCCTGGTCCTGCTGGCCACCCTGTTCTCCACAAAGGCCAGGGTGCCCTTGGCCTTCTTGCACCCCTGGGCACACTCTGGCTCATCTCCAGTCTCTGTCAAGCAGCACCCCCAAGTCCCTTCCTGCTGAGGAGCTCTCAAGCCCCTCTGCCCCCAGCCTGGAGAGTTCCAGGGGGTTATTGTGACCCAAGTGCAGGCCCTGACACTTGGCCTGATTGATGCAGCCTGTCCAGATCCCTCTGCAGAGCCTTCCTGCCCTGCAGCAGATCCACACTCACACCCAACTTCATGGGATCTGGTAAATTCCTGAGGGGGCACTCGATCCCCTCATCCAGATCACCAAGAACGATGTTAAACAGGAGCAGCCCCAACCCTGAGCCCTTGGGAAGCCCACTAGTGACTGTTCCCACCTGGATTTAGTTCCATCCCCCACCACTCCCTGGGCCATCAGCCAGTTTTTCCCTCAGCAAACAGTTCCCTCGTCCAGGCCATGAGCAGCCAGTTTGTGCAGGAGATGCTGTGGGAGATGGGCTCAAAGGCTTTCCTGAAGTCAGCACAGACACATCCCCAGCCTTTCCCTCATCTACTAATGGATAATTTTGTAATAGGAGGAGACCAGGTTGATCAGGCAGGACCTGCCTTTCCCTTCTGAACAAACCCACTGCTGTCTGAGCCTTAACCCCTGGATGTCCTGCCAGTGCCATGGGATGGTGATGGGAGAAATAGAAACTCGACTCACAGAATGCCCAAATATGGAGCAATGTAATCTTAGAGAAGTCCTGGAGAATTAGATCAGGGATGTAACTCAAACAAACAGGATGTAAATAAGCTCTGTGTCCCCAGATAAGGTGAAGAACAAACATAACAGTTCTTGGTGGTGGAACAGGACAACGATGGGCCTGCTCAAGAACTGAGGGCAAGGCAACAGAGGAAGCCTGGAAGGACTAAAGAAGGTCTTCCAAGGGGTGACCCTTTGAAGCAATAAACACGTATGAGCAAACCTGCACATCTAATGATTATGTAACCAGAGTGTGCAATAAGAAGCCCTGTCCATCTGTCATTTGGCACCTTGGGTTACAGGAGCTTCCCTGTCAACATCCAGTGCTGAATAAAGAACAATTCCTGCTTCTTAATACTTACAAATTGGGGTGGAGGTGTTTGTTTCTGCCACCTTTTGGTATCAGGGCCATTGTGACACTTTGGAACCTCCTGGAATCCAAGGGCCATTGTCACAGTGCAAGGCCTGATGGAGCCAAAGGCCCTTGGGCACTGGGGCAGCTCACAGAATCCAGGGGCCTTGATGACACTCCAGGGCATCACAGAACCAAAGGAGTCCTGGGAAGGTGCTGAACCTCCTGGAATCAAGGGGGCATTGTGACACTGTGACACTGTGACCCTGTGACATTGTGACACTGTGACACTGTGACATTGTGACCCTGTGACCCTGTGACATTGTGACACTGTGACACTGTGACACTGTGGCACTGTGACATTGTGACCCTGTGACATTGTGACCCTGTGACCCTGTGACATTGTGACACTGTGACATTGTGACACTGTGACATTGTGACACTGTGACACTGTGACATTGTGACATTGTGACACTGGGACACTGTGACCCTGTGACACTGTGACACTGTGACATTGTGACACTATGACACTGTGACATTGTGACACTGTGACATTGGGACATTGTGACACTGTGACCCTGCAGGGCCATGTGGAGACAAAGGGGCCATTGTGACCCTGGGCAACCTCACAGCACCAAGCGCCATTGTGACACTGCAGGGCCTCCTGGATTCAAAGGAGTGCTGGGACACTCTGGACCTGATGGGATCACTGTGCAATTGGGACACCACAGAACCTCATGGAATCCTCAGGACCACTGTGACATATGGGAATCTTCTGGAATCAAGGGACCATGGTGACAGTGCAGGGCCTATGGAGCATAAGGGACCACCATAAGTGGCACTGTGGAACCTCATGGAATAAAAGAACCTGTGAGATACTGGATTATTGTGATAAATCTTGACTCCTGTGCGATGGTGGGTGGGGAAGGGACAGGTTGAATTTCCCAAAGGTGAGGTGGTGCCCTGTTCCATTGCCAGCCCTTGGAGCCTCCTTGGGCAGCCCTGGAGCTGCTGTCAGTCCAAAGCAGCCCAGGAGCACTGCCCCATCCCATAGCCTGGAGCCCCTAACCCAGCCCCACACTGGCTCCAGCACACCAGCAGCTCTGCCTCTCACCCTCCTGGAGCCCCAGAGTGGCCAGTGGGCCACAAGTCCCCCCTGGGGGGTGGGCACAGGGGGCAGAGCAAATCAAACCCCGCATGATTGGACCCTCCATGTAGGCATGGGGAAGCTGCACTGGCACCAGACTGCGGGTGGGAGCTGCACTTCTCTCTCTTTCCTTACTTCTTATTCTCTCAATCTCTCATAATATTTTAGGAAACTTAAAACTGGATGGGTTGGGTTTTTGACTTGTCTGGGTTGGCCAGTCAATGCTTTGGGGAATGCTCTATTCTGGTGGAATGTTGCCCTTTCACCTTTTGCCAAGCTCCCTTCTTTTCTATAGTTTACCAGTAAAAGTGTGATATTTGACCTCCTGAGAGGTCAAAAGTGTGTTGCATCTTTTCCACTGTGCTCCCTCAAGGTACTTAAAGAACTGAAGTTCTTTTTCAAATATCTGGAGGGTGGATATTTTTGATGCCTTGTCTATTATTTAATGGAAAGCCCCTTTGAGGAGCTCAAAACTCAAACCTGGGGTCTTACAGTCACCATCCCTGGAAGTGTTCAGAAAAAACTGACCTGTGGCACTTGGGGACACGATTCAGTGGTGAAGATGCCAGTGTTGGGTTAATGGTTGCACTCCATGATCTCAGAAGTCTTTTCCTACCTTAACAATTCTGTGATACTGTGGGGACTCAACCACTTCCCTGGACATTCTGTTCCAGTGCTTGATAACCCCTCAGTCATCCCTTTGATGCTGCAGCCCAAGAAATTCATGGAATAAGGGGTCGATTGTGATCCTGCAGAGCCTCCTGGAACAGAAGGGATGTGTGGGAGGGTTTCACTGATGACTGGGAGACTTTTGGAGAGGGACCTTTACACACCCAGACCTTGAAGTGTCAACACATCTCTGCCTGAGTGTGGGTGTGAATTGACTGTGGTGTGAGTGTTGTTATTGGGAATCTATAATTCAGTCCCTGTTCAATTGCACAAATTATATTGAATAAATTGCTACCTGTTAAGTTGGTCAATGATTAAATGCTACTAATCTCTTTTGCCCCCTTATCTTTCTGTTCAAATCCTTTGCACCCTGACCCTCTTATATCCCAAGGCTCTGTGTAAATCACTCCTTTTCATAGAAAATTATATTTTTGTGACTTCCACTTAAAAATCTTCCTCCTTAGCAAAACTACAAAACAACTCCAATTAGTTGTTGAAGACTTGAAGACACAAAAACAATTAAAGAAAAAAAATTATTTGTTTTTCTGTATTTTAATGAGCCCCACAGTGTGTTTAGAGACAAGTCCATTGTGCTCAACTACTGAGAGAAGATTGAAGAAGCTGCTCAAGAAGTCAGAAGCCAAACTGCCAGTCCCTTGAAGCATTGCTGGGCCCCACTGAGGGCAGGCACTGACAAAGCCTCCCCAGGGACTCCTGAGAGCAGATCCTTGCAGGCCAGGAGTGCAGGCAGACAAAGG
>NW_020960187.1:0-9015 GCF_003031625.1 Empidonax traillii
GAGCTGGGCTGTAGTGGGACTATCCTGGCTGATGCTAGAATTTGCCAGTTCGTGACTTCAAATGTAACACAATGTAGCACGACTGTGGCCACAATTTTGACATATTTGTAGTGAAACCGCATTTGGCTTTGTACCTGCTTTTATGACCAAGCCAAAGTAAAACTGTAACAAAATTAAGAAAAAAAAAAAAAAAAAAAAAAAAAAAAAAAAAAAAAAAAAAAAAAAAAAAAAAAAAAAAAAAAAAAAAAAAAAAAAAAAAAAAAAAAAAAAAAAAAAAAAAAAAAAAAAAAAAAAAAGGAAAAAAAAAAGGACTCCCACAAAGCAGCATTTCATTTAAATGTAAAACTTTCAGCTGTGTTTTTTCAGAAGTGATTGGTTGATTCTGAGAAACCAGCCTGAAGCTCTGGAAGGCAGGGCTGTTTTTGGGAAGTGATTCTTGCCTAGGTTTTGAAAATTATTCTCCATTTAAGGTGCCTGAAGTTGAGCTACCAGGCATCAAGGCAACTCAAAACCCTCCCTAACCTCACCGTAAGACTTTAAGTGCCTTTAGCACCATTGGGACTTTTAACTGGTCTGGGCTGAAGCTGGTTGTCTAGCCAAAAGTTTGTACCCTGGGTGCCTGGGTAGCCCACAAAGGAACGAAGCTCCTGTGCTCTATTTGCTCCCCTTCAGGATGGGCATGAAGCAGTGGGGTAGCCCTGCTCTGGCAGTGGCCAGTGAATGGCTAAAACTCACCACAGCTGGACACAATTGTCAGGTGGTTTGAGGCAAGTAGGACCACCCTCGTGTTAGCCCAGGTGCTGGTGGCCTCTTGCCTGCTGGGGATCAGTTTTTCCCCACCACTCTCAGGGAGGGACGTAAGTGACACCTTTTTCAAAACTCTCCATACTGCGCCTCTATTCCATAATATCTACAAGAATTTGACAGGCTGCCGGAGGTGAAGCTTCTACTTATTATGCTGGACAATATTTTGTCACTCTTTCCTTTTATTTTTCTTGTCTGTAGTCTAAGAGTCTCTGCTGGACATGGTTTTCTTTGTGTCAGCACTGACTGCAGGACAGACAGATGGCAAGGCTGTGACCTCTGGTCAGGCTTGGTAGGTGCTACTGAATGGGAAGGTCTGTCTAGATGTCTGACAATGTTTTTTTCCCCAACATTAGCAGGAATTTACATCAATGCTGGCTGATACAATGAAATTGCCAACACCAAATGTTTTTACCTTTTACTGAAAATAGGTTGAAAACAAGTAAATACAGGTATTATTTTAGGAGTGGGATGGTTTTGCCCTACACCAGTTTCTTCCTTTGCTTTTCTCCCACATGGTGGGTTGTGGGACTGTTAGTTCAGGCTGAGTGCGAGGTTTTCCTGGTGGGAGCCTCATGGCAAACTACTTACCTGTCCCCTGTTTGCTGATGGAGCCCACTCACAGTGTCTGGGCATACCTATTTCTCTTGCAAGACTTCCTAACAGACCGGACTTTGTATATGAAGCAATCCAAGGTAGACTCTGGAAAGCGTTTCACAGAATGGCGTCTTCATTGGAAATTGCTTCTTAATGCTGTTTGGCAAAGCTGTTGCTCTTTTTAGTGTAGTTCTCTGCCAAAGCTGTGCCTGCCCCGCTGGACTGAGCAGTGAGTGGCCTCATGTCTCCTGTGGCCCTGTCTCCCATCCCAGGCTTGCCAAGGCCCCCCTGTCCAACCCCTGGTAGCTCTGTGGCTCCTGGTACAGAGCTGCTTTCTGGTTTGTCTCTTGGGCTTTATAGAGAGGCTAACCTTTTCCCTGGATAAACTTGACTTCTGGCACAGCACACAGACATGAACTCCACAGCCCAACCCACCTGTGCAGTAAGGGCTTCTTGTAGCCAATTCAGTTGGTCGCCGGCTTTGCTGTGGAGAGGAGCAGAGGCGTTTTGGGAGGTTATGAGACGTTACTAGAGATGGGAGGAAGTTGTAGGTCTGACCCATCCAGATTTAACTGAATTATATCTCATTTTACCCCCAACTCCAACTTGTTTTGAACTGGGTTTTACAGTAGATCATTTGTGGAAGCTACTCAATTAATATGTTAATTTTAACACCAGATTTTATAAAGCTTTTGTGTTGGAGGTAGTGAAGGAATCCAAATGTTTTGATCCTATTTTTATCGTTATCTTCACTGAGTTTTTCTTACTCTGTGCTTTGCAGAGAGGAGTGAAATTTTAATAATTCACTAATATACTTTCACTTCATTAACATTTTATCATTCTGGCATAGTGCATATGGTGAACTCCTTAGCACTTTCATTAAAGGCCTGATCTTGCCCCCACGCTCTCACATCCCTCAGGTGTGGAAAAGCCTAAATGCAGGTGCTATTCTGCCTTTTGGAAAGAGCTTTTCTCTTTTTCTAATACATAGTAAACTGAACAAAACATAGAAGGGTTTCTTTGTGAGTTTGGTTTTGTTTTTTTGTTTGGGGTTTTTTTGTGTTTCTTTTATTTTTGTTTGGGTTTTTCTTTGGTTGCTTTTTTGTTTTTACAAACTGGAAGCATTTATACAAAGATAGCAGCAATGGTTAGGTTGGAGCCACTAAGTGCCAAGCCTCCAGCCATTGCAAAACTTAAGTGTGGTCTAGAGAGTGTGAAGATGCAGTGTGTTATTGTGGTATTGATTGCATCATTTTGTACTGTGGCATGTTTGGTTCAAGCAGAGATTTATACTGGTATTAAAATGGTTCTGAAACTTTTAGGAGCCTTACCTGGGATAGCACAGTGTTTGGTATTAGGAAGGTACAAGTAACACATAACATGACATGTGATCTTGGTGATTCAGTACATAAATTTGAAGGTGTGTGCCCACCTCATGTTAAACATGTGCCCACCTTGTGTTAAACAAGCTTTTTAATTATGTCTGAATTTGAAATTTGTGTTCAACTTTCATGACAACTCTCCTTATTTTTTCTTTTTTTTTCTTTTTCCTTTATTTTATCATAAAATTAATCTCTTAGTGTGTGATTTGTTGTTACTGTTAATTAAATATTGTCAGCACGCCAGATTATTTCAGGCATATTCAGAAGGCTTAAGACGCCAAGCATGGCTGAGGAGTGGGCAGTGGATAGATGCATGAGGCTGGAGACTGGAAGGGAACCTTCTGGGTGGGGAGCAATGGAGAGCTAAGGGACATGTAAAAATTTCAGAGGGAGTCATGTTTTGAAAAGAGTGTGGCTGTTGGGAGTCCAGAGGGCAAGAGATCACAGTAATAAATATGGGAGATCTTGAGGGAACTAACTGAAGGTTTTTACTTGTCAAATAGAATATATTTGCTTTTAGAGGCACCAGGACAGAAACTCATCTCTTGTAAATTGGTATAATGCCATTGGAGTTAGTGGAATTAAATTGACTTACGCCAACTGATGGCCTGTCTGGGGCTGTTAAAGAAGACTGAGGATTCGAAGAATGGGGAAACGGGAAGAGGTCATAGGCCTGGGCAACAGGGAGGGTGGAAGTTTGTTCAGAAGTGATAGAGAGGCTGGGCGAGCAAAGGAAGATCACAAGGTCCGTTGCAACTATATTGGATTTGATTTGACGCTGAGATGCGCAAGAAGAGATGTCATCAAGGCAGGCTGAGAGATAGGCTTGGCTGAGAGGACAGTCTGTGGCAGAAAGTATATTTCACAATGGCACAGTAGTAATTGGTGTGAGAGTGAATAAGATCACACATGGGTTTGGGGGGTGTGTGGGACAGGCCAAGGTCACAGCAGGAGCTGGGGGAGAGGACGTGGAGTTACAGAAGAATTGCTGGATGAGGATGAAGAGGGCCAGAAGACAACATCTCACATAGTCAAGAAGGGACAAACATCTTTCAGCCTGGAAGGAGGAATAGAAAAAACCCATAAAATATTACTTAGAAGTAAGAAGAGAAAAGGAATGACACTGACTTCTTTAGAGATATGAGCTCTGAGAGATTTCTACTACAATTAGTAAACCTCGAAAAGCTGAGCTATAAATAAGCTACATCTTCACTGGTGTGTCTGATTATTCCCCTCCTCATTTCTGTTGTTGTGAAGTAGTCTCATATAATGGTGCAACAGACCTTAATGTCCTGGGGATGGTCACAGCAGCATCACTAACGAGCACTGTGGCACTGTGCTGTGTGGTGCTGCCACAGCTGTGCTGTGCTGAGCTCTGTTCTGGGGTGAAGTGGCTGTGTTAGCCCTGGCTTACCCTGGGGACCACCAGCTTGACGCTGTGCCTGCTGCAGTTGGGATCCCGGGGCAGGTGCTGCAGTTAGGTTGTTGCTCAGGAAATTCAAAGAGGTGCTGGGAAATCGCAGGGTTCTGATTAAATATACAGGTGTTGTAGCTGCAGTTGCCATACCCCAGATATTATGTGGGGGAGTGGGGCAGTGCTGAACCACCTGTGGGTGCAGGGGAGCTGAGGAGGAAAGGGATGGGTTCCCCTTGGTCTGCCACATCGGTCAAGAGCAAGGCTGGGCTGTGATGAAGAAGGTCTGAGGGAAATACTGCAGCTTCAGTTTGTGCTGTGACTGAGCCGGAGATCTCACTCAGGATGTATTTTGCCATGAAGTAAGTTTGTGAGAGGAGAAAGAAAACACAGATTGGAAAAAATGAGGTACAATGTGGGAGAAATGAGATAAAATATAGCAAAAAAAAAAAAAAAAAAAAAAAAAAAAAAAAAAAAAAAAAAAAAAAAGAAAAAATTTAGGAATTAGGTGTGTGTGTGTTAGGATGGTCATCTTTGTTCACAAGCAGGTCTCGTTACTGGAGTAACTGCAACCCATTCACAGTCCTGGGGCCCAGTGCAGCAGTTGGAAATAGGCTGACTGGAAATGGGACCAGAGTAGTGGTATCAAGAAAAAAAAAATAACAGCACAAATAGTGAAAAGTAAAGTGTGTTTTAAAAATACTTCTGTTTTTTTTTGTAAGCCAGGGTACCATTTCTGACAGATGGAGACATTCCCATTTCCCATTGAGGACGCTGGGGATCTCCCAGTCCAGCACCTCAGAGGCAGCCAACCTGGGTTGGAAAGTCAGTGTCTTTAGAAACAGAAAGCATTTTGGCTTTCCAAGTGGAATGATTTCTTTCCTAGTTGTATTGAAAGCATCTGTTGCTACCATTGCAGCAGTTTGAGAAAAATGGCTGAGCATCCTGAAGCTAAAGGAGTTGAGAGATGTCTCCTAGGAAAAGCAAGGAAAGATGTGGTGGGCAATAATGGAAGTGAAGCGTTTCACCATGAGTCACTCAGGAGGATTGCCCCCAGAAAGCAGTAGTTCCCCTTTTACAATGCCTGTCTGTGGTTGTAAAGCTGAGGGGCTCGTGCCTGCTCCTAGTGCTGCACAGTCACCAGAAGGTGGAGGACTGGCATGTGCTCTGGTGGTGGCCTTGCTCTGGTTCCTCAAGGGCTGGCAAGGAGGCAAGGAGGCCATGTGCCCTCAGCTGTCACCCAGGCTGATTAGAGAGCATGGTTGTAGGATCAGGTTTTCTGGTGGTCTGTTCTGTAAGGTTGGAGAGTTGTACAGAAGCGCTGAAGGGATGGAGCAGATGAGAGGGCCAGGCACAAGTATATACCCTCCTGATCCCCTTTCTAAGGGTATCATTCTACAATGCTAGTGGCAAAGACTTTTTTTAAAAGAAAAGCAATGTTAACTTTCCTCCATGGGGCTTCATGAAACAGCCTTTGCTATGCTGATGATAAGAATAATATTAATCTTGCCCATTTACCCTTTCTCCCTTCGAGGGTAAGGTCCCAAGCCAGTGCTGCCCACTCCCTATGTGGTCTGCTCTTGGTTTATTCAAGCCAGGCTTCCTCCCTTCTTGCTTTTTTGTGTTCTCTGCGCAAATGAGGATGCCTGTTCATGGTGTGATGTGAGCACTTCAGAAATTGCTTTGAAATCTGGAGCAGGATTTTTTTTTATAGTAATTTTCATTCTGAATTTGTGTTTGGTCTTGCTACTCTTAGCTGCTGCTGGTTCTGTGAGGGTATGAGCTGGAACCGCAGAGCAGCAGGGATCCCAAGCAGCCTGCTTTCTCCTAGGACATAGCGTGGAAAAAATTTTTTCATTCTGACCCCAAAAACCTGCAGTCTGTGTAAGGTATTTGGAGCAAAAATTGCTCCAATATAGGAGTCTCTACACCAATATAATTATTTGTCATGCTTTCATTTTTCACATGTTTTATTTAAGCTCCTGTCACCCACTAATAACGTAGGAACATTGGGGAAATCTGAAAGGTATGCACAGTATTATTGGCATTTCTTGAGCAGCTGTTACTGGCCTGCTTACATTCAGTGGATTTCTTGCTGTCAAAAACACTTTTAGCACATGAATGAATGGGCAGGAAACCACCTAAATATTGATTAGTTTTGACAGAAACTTCCCTCCCACCTCTTGCTCATTCAAAACAACAGCGATGAAGGTAGCACGATTCAGCTCATGGGCTGTTGGGAAGACCTTGTTTTATTATAAAAGTAGAGCTTTGCTTTGATGGACACTTGGGTACTAGTGCTAGGAATCATAGAATATCCTGAGTTGGAAGTGACTCACAAGGATCATTAAAATCCAACTCCAGGCCCCGCACAGGACAGCCCCAAGAGTCACACCATGTGCTTGAATGCATTGTCCAAATGCTTCTTGAACTCCGTCACCTTTGGTGCTGTGAACACTTCCCTGGGTAGCCTGTTCCAGTGCCCAACCACTGTCTGAGTGAAGAACCTTTTCCTAATAGCTAATCTAAACCTCCCTTGATACAACTTCAGGCCCTTCCTTCAGGTGCAGTCACTGGTCACCTCAGAGAAGAGATCAGAGCCTGTCCCTCTGCTTCCCCTCATGAGGAAGTTTAGACTGCAGTGGGGTCTCCACTCAGTCTCCTCCAGACCGAACAGACCAAGTGACCTCAGCTGCTCTTCATACAGCTTCCCTTCAAGGCCCTTCACCATCTTTGTTGCCCTCCTTTGGACACTCTCCGGTAGCTGAGTATCTTATATTGTGACACCCAAAACTGCACACAATATTGAAGGTGAGGCCGCCCCAGTGCAGAGCAGAGCAGGACAATCCCCTCCCTCGATGGGCTAGTGATGCTTTGCCTGATGCCCCCCAGGACACGGTTGGCCCTCCTGGCTGTCAGGGCACTGCTGACTCATGTTCAACTTGCCATCAACCCGAATCCTCAGCTGCTTTCCTCAGTCTGTACATACCTCCAAGGTTGCCCTGTCCCAGGTGCAGAATCTGGCATGGATTGATTGTTTGCAAGGGACAAGAAGTTCAGCCCAGGTGCAACATTTGGAGGTGAGGAATTGCCTTGTCTTCTACAAATGTTGAGGCAAGTACCATGGCACTTTGGAAAATTATTCCTTCTGGTGCCAAAGTGGGCATGAATGCTGGCAAAGATTGAAGCTTGTCCCTTTTCATGCCAAAATCTGCTGGATGGTAGTCTTAGCTGATTTTAGTGAAGATTCTACCTCATGCTTGGCGTTTGATCATGTAAATGGTTGATGTTTCAAATCCACCTTTGTGTATTCATGGAGAGTTCCTGTGGGATGCAGTAGCAGTTGCTTCTGGTTTTATGGATGAAGAATTTGATGCTCCATTGCTGTCACTGATACAGTGATGGTGATAATGGTTATCATTAACCTGTATTCCAGTGGTGGGTAAACAAGTTAGTATTTGGCTCTTCTTCAGTCATCTTAGTTCTCTCAAGTGAGTCGTCTGTTGATACCAAAGGTGATTTATGTGTCTGTTCTCACTCTGGCAGTGTGAGTGATGCACATACGGCTCTTTGGAGCCAGCAGATGAGAAGACCTCTTTATACAAAGGTATGCTGCAACATAGATTTATATTGTTGTAACCGTGATATCTGTATCTTGTTATGAACAACATGCAATCCATTACTTGTTTGCACAAAATTCAGCACTCTACCAGCCAGTGAAGTGAGGAGCAGAGGGCCAAACTCATTCCCCTGGGAGCAGTGTATAGACCTTTGCTGACTTGCAGACCCTTAAGCCCATAGACTGATCTCTGTGTCTTGTGACTATTGGAGTGAGTTTAAGTTGGGCTGTCAACACGCTTGTCTTGTGGTGATAAACTCTGATGTCTAAAGACTGAATGCAGGTAGCAGCCTTTCCCCAAGTTACCATCATCAGCTCTCTGTCTTGGCCACTATGGTTTAGAGAACTGCAAGAAGATAGTTGTCTTTACATTTAATTGGCTAAAGCTGTTAAAGAGGAGACAGACAGACAGACAGATGTGGGCAGCAGGATCACTGAAGACTTCTTAGATAGCTAATAAAGCTAACCCCCCTAAAATGCCTAAGTATCACTCTAAAGAATTGCTTTGTCTAAGAGCTTCAGAAGAAGGAAACATGGTTAGATTACAGAAATGCAAGTAAGGAGTTTTTTATAATATGTTAATTACCACTTTCAATAGTTATCTGTTATTATTAAAGGAATTTCCTTCAAGATAAAATAATGAAATGTAGATTTTCATGTATCTTTGTCAGTCAGAAGCCCAAGAAGATACTCCTGTTCCACTTCTATCTTGTGGTATAAAGTTATGCAACTCCACTGAAGTCAGAGGTGGGTATCTGGGGAGGAAACATCTTCCTTTTTTACTACAGAGCTTTAATGCAACATTGTTTTATTTCTGCACATTAAAGTTAATAACACAGCAAGTGTGTTTTGAAGTTAAGTCTTTCTAGGATCTCTATATGTTAAATATCTGTGAACAAACTTTATAGTCGCTCTGTAGGTCCTCACGATATATCATTTTGAGCTGCCTTCTATCTATTACGTTTTATCTGCCTGCAAAATCCATTTCTAATTCTGGCCATATCTCCTTTGCGATCACTTGCCAGAAATCTATTCCCAGGATTCTCCTTATTTTAGTGAAATATCTCTGCTTCAGCACCTTTCCCAAGGTGGCTGATCTAATCAGGGCACTATCAGTTATCACTTCTCATTTCCTTTGCTAGCTCTGTCAAATGCAATGCACAGCCTAACAAAGTGACATTCAAATACTCTCAGTGACC
>NW_020960188.1:0-1342 GCF_003031625.1 Empidonax traillii
GGCGCCTCCGAATCTCCACATTGCCTTTAATATTCTCCTAAATCACCTCCCCACCGCACTTCAAGGGCCATTGCTACAATATCACAGGTTCATCGAGAGTGCACGGCAGGAAGGGGGGGTCGGGAGGGGAGGGGGAAGGTGTGGGCTGGGATATTTTTTATTTTAAAGTATATCCCGGGGACGGTGTTCCTGTGCCCCTCGGACAGGAGGGAGAGAGGAGACCCAAAAAACCAAAAATAATAGAGGAGGAGGGGGGGAAAGAAATCTGAGGGAAGTTGTTGGGGTGGTGCTGGGAGGAGGTTAGAGGGGCTGGAATGGAGCAAAGTCATTCCCAAAGAATAGTTTTTATCGACCTCATTCCTCTCCCGTGTGGCTGCTCCTGCCCCTCCCTCCAGAGGGTCCCGTCCTGCTCCCAACTCCCCATGGAAAACGGCTGTGGGTGCTCAGGGGAGGGGGGACAGCCCAAAACAGCAGCAGCAGCACAGGGTGGGCACAGCACCCCTGGGTCCCCCCACCCTGGCACAGCTGAGATGCTCCAGCTCAGGTGCCTCCCCCCTCCCTGCCTCAGTTTCCCCATCACACCAAAGCCAAGCCCCCCCTGTGGCTCAAAGGGGGGGGAAAGGAAAATGAGGAGAGAGTTGTCAGCAGGGCCTGTTAGGAACAAGGGGGAATGGCTTTAAGAGGAAAAATGGGAGATTCAGATGAGATAGAAGGAAGGAATTCTTCCCTGTGAGCATGGTGAGGGGCTGGGATGGATTTCCCAGAGAAGCTGTGGCTGCCCCATCCCTGGAAGCGTCCAAGGCCAGGCTGGAGCAACCTGGGATAGTGGGAGGTGTCCCTGCCCATGGCAGGGGGTGGCACTGGATGGGCTTTAAGGTCCTTTCCAAGCCAAATGTGATTCAAGGACTGATTTTAGGAGTGATTCTGGGATTCTGTCTCCACTGTCTCTGCACCCCTCCTGGAGTTCTGGCCGCTGTCACCCCAAATCACCCTCCACGGGCTCCAGGGGATGTGCTGGGTCTGGGGGTGCTGGGAGGATGCCCAGGATCCAGGGCCGAGCAGTGTCCAGGGATGTGTGGGATCCAGGGATGAGCAGGGTCCAGGGATGAGCAGGATCCAGGGATGAGCAGGGTCCAGGGATGAGCAGGGTCCAGGGATGCGCAGGGTGCAGCGAGGGGTCCTAGGTGCAGGGAGGGGTTCAGTAGGGTTTGGGGGTTCAGCAGGGTTTGGGGGTGCAGGGAGGGGTTCAGTAGGGTTTGGGGGTGCAGGGAGGGGTGCGGCAGGGTTTGGGGGTGCAGGGAGGGGTGCAGCAGGGTTTGGGGGTGCAGCAGGGTTTGGGGGT
>NW_020960188.1:7810-9013 GCF_003031625.1 Empidonax traillii
CACCCCTTCTCCACCACCACCACCACTTCCCATCGCTGCCTCTCCTCCTTTTTTCCCTCCCCACCACCACCCTCGAGCCGGATCCGTCGCGCGGAGTCATTTACGGGGGGGAAAAGCTCGCAGGACCCATCGGTTCCGTGTGAGGGAGCCGGCACAAGAGTTGCAATCTGGAGCCACTGAAGAGAGTGGGAACCCTGCCGTGACTCCAAGCTGTGTCCCCGAGCTGGCAGTGGGACACACACACACACACACACGCACACGCGTGACCATCACCGGCACCCCCGGATGGCCCCAGGGATGGCCGTGGGTCACTCGTGGTGTCACCCCACGGATAAACACAGAGATGGGCTGGGGGTGTGGGTTCAGTGCCCAGAGCACTTCAGCCCCACCCCAGGGGGGCAGCAAATCGCTAAATGGTGCCGTAAAAGCGCTCCGAGATCCACAGATGGGGAATTCTCAGCCTGCCGGGAAGGGCTGGCGAAGCCCGGGATCGAAGCAGCTCCCAGGGACGCAGCTGCCTCCTGGCAGGGAGGGGTCAGAGCCGGCCCCAAACGCTCCTCAGAGCTAAAAGTGTCTGTCCATGCTGGTTGGGAACCTCCAGGGAGGCGCAGGGGCAGTGGGGGTGCAAAGTTGCACCAAATAAATGCAGACCCCCCGAGTTCATCGCTCCTCTGGTGCCGGATCAGGGTGCAAAGGACATTGGGAAACACCTGTAAAAGGGGATCCCCAAAGTTCACTGCTCTTGCCATGTCATACTGGGGTTCAAAGCACGTTGCAGAACACCACCAGCAAAGCCCAGTCCCCTCACATCCATCCCTGTTCCTGTCCCAGATCGGGGCGCAAAGGGCATTCCAAAACATCCCCCATAAAATACCACCCCCAAGTTCATCCCTGCCAGCCAGGGCCACCAGGGACCAGCAGGGACCAGCTGGGAACAGGGGTAGAGCCCTGCAGGGACACACAGGGCAGCAGAGGGGTCACAGCCCCCTCTTGCCCCCTCTGAGTCCGTTAATACAAACCCTTAATTTATTCAGCCCTGCTCTCACTGAAGGGGGCCCTTGGTCACACCTGGCTGAGCAACTCAATTACCCCTGGAATACCTGAGCAACAGCACGTCCTGACTCCACTGCTGGGTGAAAAAAACCACCTGAAAATAAAATAATCTGGCTCTGGGGCATTTGAAATGTCCTGTGGGGTGGGGTA
>NW_020960189.1:0-3102 GCF_003031625.1 Empidonax traillii
TGGGCTCCTTTGCCAGCCCAAGCAGAGCCTCTGCCCTCAGGCCCACGGGGGCTGGGCTGGGCATTGCCCTGCAGCAGCCAGAGCCCAGGCAAGGACAAGGCCCTCATTTCCAGCTGGCTCTGCCTGTCCCTCCTCCCTTGGCAGCAGCACTGGGGCATTTCCCTGCCATCCCCTGCTGCCTGGGCTCTCCTTGCTCTCACCCTTGTGTTTTCTGAGCCAGTGTGGGGTTTTTTGGGGGGCAGATTCCTGTGCAGACACAACCCCTTTGGGTGCTGCTGTGGGGATGTGTCTGTGGGAACAAAGTGCCCAAGTGCCCTGCAGGCAACTTCAGGCTCTTCAGCTGTTTCCCTGGGTGTCCTGCAGGGCAGCAGGTGCCCTCCAGAAGGGCACAGCTCTGCCACAATATCTCTGTGCTGCACAGGATCCCTGTGGAGAAAACTCCTCAGTGTTAAATCCATGGAAATGCTCTGGGCAGCTGCAATGAGCATTTTGTGTCTCACTGTGGGAGGAGAGAGATGAAAAGGTGAGGAGTGTGTCAGTCTGTTGTTTGGACTCAGATTCCTGGCTCTCTGTGCAGTTTCTGTGTAGGGGAACAGTTGAGTGTGATGCTCCTGCAGCTTCAAGCTGCCAGCACAGGGCAGCTGAGCACAGACTGATGGGCAGAGCAGCTCTTGTGTCTGCACTGAGGGACCATCCCTGTGCCCTCAGAACCCACAAGACTTGACCTGCAGTGCCATGGAAATGTCAGGGATTTCCAACATCCACAACCACTCCTAACTGTGGCAGGTGCAAGTGGGGGAACAAACACAAAGAATTCCGTCTGCCAGCAGAGCAAGAAGGAGTCCTTGGCAGCCCAGCCCAGAGTTCCTGCTTCCAAAGGTGCCCTCAGGCAGCAACAGCCAGAGCTCAGGGGAGGGAGCTGCAGGGAGGTCTGAGTGAGGACAGAGAGCCTGAGAGTGGGGTGACTGTGAGACGTGTCCTGTTTGGCTGCAGCAACCTGGTCTAACTCAGCAGTGACTTCTCCTCCTCAACAGATCCAAACACTCTGAGGAAGCAGCAAATGTCCAACAGCAGCTCCATGGTCCAGTTCCTGCTGCTGGCATTCTCAGACAGGCGGGAGCTGCAGCTGCTGCACTTCTGGCTCTTCCTGGGCATCTCCCTGGCTGCCCTCCTGGGCAACGGCCTCATCCTCAGCGCCGTAGCCTGTGACCAGCACCTGCACACCCCCAGGGACTTCTTCCTGTTGCACCTCTCCCTCACAGACCTGGGCTGCATCTGCACCACTGTGCCCAAAGCCATGCACAACTCCCTCTGGGGCACCACAACCATCTCCTACACAGGATGTGTTGCCCAGGTCTTTTTCTTTGTCTTCTTTATCTCAGCAGAGTATTATCTCCTGACCATCATGTGCTACGACTGCTACGTTGCCATCTGCAAACCCCTGCACTACGGGACCCTCCTGGGCAGCAGAGCTTGTGCCCACATGGCAGCAGCTGCCTGGGCCAGTGTGTTTCTCTATTCTCTGCTGCACACAGCCAATACATTTTCCCTGCCCCTGTGCCAGGGCAATGCCCTGGGCCAGTTCTTCTGTGAAATCCCACACATCCTCAAGCTCTCCTGCTCACACTCAGGTTACCTCAGGGAAATTGGGCTCATGGTGGTTAGTTCCTGTTTAGTGTCTGGTTGTTTCATTTTCATAGTTTTCTCCTATGTGCAGATCTTCAGGGCTGTGCTCAGGATCCCCTCTGAGCAGGGACGGCACAAAGCCTTTTCCACGTGCCTCCCTCACCTGGCCGTGGTCTCCCTGTTTATCAGCACTGGCATGTTTGCCTACCTGAAGCCTCCCTCAATCTCCTCCCCATCCCTGGATCTGGCCCTGTCAATTCTGTGCTCGGTGATACCTCCATCCCTGAACCCCCTCATCTACAGCCTGAGGAACCAGGAGCTCAAGGATGCCTTAAGGAAATTGATGACTGGATGCTTTTCAGGAGCAAAAACCTGCCTTTTGCCTTCTGCAGAACTCTCACTATGTAACCCTGCATTGGCTCATCCTGCCTTCTAAGCTTTTGGGACTAGTGGTGAGGGAGTGTTCCTGTTTTTTTTTCCTCTTTTAATGTTGGTAACACAGAAATTTATTCTTCCTCCCATACATAACTGATTCTCTCTTTGTCTTGATCCACAACTGTGTAAACAAAATTAAAGTTGCTGCAGCAACTTCTTTGTTAAATGTCTTGCCTTTGTTATTGTGTACATGAGGAATCACAATCTCTGAGTATAATAAAGGACTTCAATCCTTTTTTCCAGATTCTTACTGATAGGACTTCCCTGCAGCTGGAGGGCAGTGCCTGTGTGCAGAGGAGAAGGGGTAAAGAGTCCAGGGGCAGGAGCAGTGCCAGGGAGCAGCAGCTCTTGGGCTCTTCAGAGATGCTCTTTTTCCACTGCCTCCCTCTCCTTTCTGCTCCTTGCCCAAGGACTGAGTGCTCTGGCAGCTCAGTCACTGCTGGGGGTCAGTGCTGGGACCATGGGCAGGGACAGGCCCTGGCACTGCTGGCACAGAGCTGGGCTCCTTAACGTCATTTCTATCAGGAAAGGGGAACCCCCCTGGGCAGTTCCTGAAGACTCTGTTCTTTTTAAGAGGTTTGTGTAAAAAATAAGCCAAGGAATAGTCGCTCCAAAGTCTCCTGGCTTGGCTTGTTTCCCCATTCAGGCCGTGCAGGAGAGAAGGACTCACTGTGGTGCTTCGGGGCCTGAGGACTGGCTCAGATGTTCTGTGCTGGTGGCCAGTGGACAAATGGTCTCCATGTCCCCTGCCTGGGGCTCTGCAGCTTGTGCTGGCTCTGATGGCAGGGGAGGACTTGTGTGTAGGAAATGAGGAAGTGCAGGAGAGCACAGAGGATCTGCAGGGACAGCCCGTCCCATCCAGCCAGCAGTGACTGGAGCCCTGGAGCAGAATCCTGCCCAGGGTGGAGTCACCCACAGCTAAAGAACTAAATGTCCCTGGGAACTGGTAAAGGAGAGTTCTGCAACCCCAGGGGACACAGCAGGAACAGAGAAAGGCCTCTGGCCAGTGACTCCTCTTGCCCTCAGTGAACTCCCCCTGTG
>NW_020960189.1:7854-9013 GCF_003031625.1 Empidonax traillii
TGCCCATTGCAAATCCCCCCTGTCCTGCAGTGTGCTGTCCTTTAGGAACAGCTAAGAAGGGTCTTGGACAAAGAAGGCACTGCAGGGTCCTTTATTTTGTTTAAATATTCCGAGAACACAATCCATCATTTTTATATCTCTGGGTCAAATTCAATGGGTACACAGTAAATTAGAAGAAAGAGGCATATAAATATTTAATTGCACAGAAAATTATTACAAGAAGTACCCAATGATCTCCATGAAAAACCTGAGAAGGAACAATAAGCCATTACTGAGTCCCCTTCTGAATGCTACACACCAGAACACAGGCACTTGATTGCTTCTGAAAAGCATCCAGTCATCATTTTCCTTATGGCATCCTTGAGCTCCTGGTTCCTCAGGCTGTAGATGAAGGGGTTAAGTGATGGAGGAACCACCGAGCACAGAATCGACAGGGCCAGATCCAGGAATGGGGAGGAGATGGAGGGGGGCTTCAAGTAGGCAAATATGCCAGTGCTGATAAACAGGGAGACCACGGCCAGGTGAGGGAGGCACGTGGAAAAGGCTTTGTGCCTTCCCTGCTCAGAGGGGATCCTGAGCACAGCCCTGAAGATCTGCACATAGGAGAAAACTATGAAAATAAAACAACCAAACACTAAAGAGACACTAAACAGAATGAGCCCAATTTCCCTGAGGTATCCTGGGTGTGAGCAGGAGAGCTTGAGGATCTGAGGGATTTCACAGAAGAACTGACCCAGGGCATTGCCCTGGCACAGGGGCAGGGAAAATGTATTGGCTGTGTGCAGCAGAGCAGTGAGAAACCCAGAGGCCCAGGCAGCTGCTGCCATGTGGGCACAAGCTCTGCTGCCCAGGAGAGTCCCGTAGTGCAGGGGTTTGCAGGTGGCAACGTAGCGGTCGTAGCACATGATGGTCAGGAGGGAAAACTCTGCTACAATGAAGAACAGAAAGAAAAAGGCCTGAGCAGCACATCCCGTGTAGGAGATGGTTGTGGTGTCCCAGAGGGAGTTGTGCATGGCTTTGGGCACAGTGGTGCAGATGCAGCCCAGGTCTGTGAGGGAGAGGTGCAGCAGGAAGAAGTCCCTGGGGGTGTGCAGGTGCTGGTCGCAGGCTACGGCGCTGAGGATGAGGCCGTTGCCCAGGAGGGCAGCCAGGGAGATGC
>NW_020960190.1:0-2582 GCF_003031625.1 Empidonax traillii
CTTTCCAGGTTTTGCATTGTTCCTCCTTGTCTAGTTTTGAGTTGGTTGGGGAGGGTTTGCCACTTGACTTCTTGGTTCTCCTGGGCCACGTGGGGAATCCAAGCCAGGTGATCTCAACAGAGAGCAGTTCCTCTTTGGTCTCTGGTGGATTCCCCTCTTGGTGGGTCAACCATTTCCTCTGTATTTTTGTGTTCTACCGTGAGGCTTTTTTCTTTTCTCAACAAAACTCTGACTCCCACTTCTGTGTTGGGGAAGGCAGTAGGTCCACTGATCCCCCGATGAAGGAGACAGAGGAGGACGAGGAGTTTGACTCAGACATTTTGAAGCCGTTTCCCTGAGGAATTCACAGGAACCGTGAAAGACTTGAGAAGGTGCCAGAACTGAGCAGTGAGAGAAGGATGTAAAATTGGAGGGACTATCCAATTATGGGGGAAGACTAGCAACAAACTCTTGATAGGGAGTTAATAATAGAAAGCCATATAAGGTTCTGTTGGCAGTGTGTGTGTGAAAAAGAAATTCTTAGGCAGTCCGAAGCAACGAAGCTGACTGCGGGATCCTCATCATATACGGGGCCTGGTTTTGATTTGGTGGCCGCTCTAACTACTACTCCACTTGTGGGCTCTCCTGGTGTTTCTGCTGCTGCCACAAAGGGATGGGGGAAGGGAGGGGCATCCAGTGGGGAGAGACACAGAACAGGTTGTCATGCCAGAGTTCTCCCTATCCTCTTCACTTCTCCAAGGCATGGCATAGTAGCCCGCAGACCCATTAGACTGGGCTGTTTTCTTCTTTTTCAGAGGGCAAGGAACAAAGTCCAGAGAACACAAGGAACCTTGACAGTATCTCTGACCAGTTTAATTGTCCTCTGAAACTCAGTAGCTGAGGGAGGTTTTGTGCTGCAGGTTATCACTTCCATGAAAAAATCATTCCAGGAAGGAGCAGCAGCTTCTGCCTTCTGACAGATGCCAAGTATTGCCAACAATTGCTCCAGCTGCTCCTCACAAGAGCACAGACATCAGTGCACGTTGCCTTTAGCTGCCCTCTGGCAGGTGCCTTGGTAGCATCTGCAGGGTGTTGTCACTGCACTACCCCATGTCCAGGAGGTTGGTGGGGTTGGGGGCGGCCCCAGGACATGTGGCAGTGTGTCACAGGGCCCTTTGTGACACAGTGGCCATGGGCCATTTGATGGGATGTGGTAGGGTGTGCAGGGCCCCTTTTGTGACACGGTGGCCATCGGCCATGGGATGGGCCAGGGTGACCAGGGGCCCTTTGTGACACGTGGTGACAAAGGTGCTGGCGGTGCTGTGAGCCCATCAGTGCGCTCAGAGCACGCGACGGGACAGGACAGGACAGAGCGGTGCTGTGCGGAGCCCCCGTGCAGCCGACTCTCGACCTTGCTGAACCGGAGCCTTTCTGAGGAGTTTTTTCTCGTGCGAGTGCCCTCGAGAAGACACCGCGGGACTTGGAGACTCGGAGGTTTTCTGAGGGGTCTCCAGCCCCTTTGGCGGGTGCCCTCAAGGGCAGACTGAGGGACCTGGTGACCCAGAGGTTTTCTGAAGGGTCTCCAGTCCCTGTTGGAGGTGCCCTTGAGGCCCTTGTTCTTTAGTTTGTCACCAGGAGTTTTGCCAGGCGTCTCTCGTGCAAGATCCCTTACGGCACATCACTGGGATGGCAGGGAGACGCCTCAGCCTGCTCAGGCTCTTCCACAGGAAGAAGAAGGCAGGCCCTGGAGCTGCCCCAGAATGGCAGCCAGAGGAACTGCAGCAGTTCCAAGCCCTGCAGGAGGGTGAGTGGCAGAGCTGGACCCCAGGCATGGGGGCTACAGTCATCCCAAGCTGGGATGGGCCTCTTGCCAGCCCAACCCTTGTGAACATGCCCAGGGAAAGGGAGGGGGGAAGAGGGGCTGGGGCTGATTTCCCCCATGGCCGTGCTCCTTGCACTGGGCATGCCGGAGCTGACCGTGCCTGTGGAGCGCAGGCCTGGGCTGGCTTCTCCGGCCCTTGCCGCAGCCCCTCAGCTCTGACTGCACTCACTCTTTGCCAGATCCAGGCCGGGAGCGGACAGAAGAGCAGCACCGTGCCCGTGGCCGCTTCCGCAGGGCAGCACAGGTACCTGCAGCCATGCCCACCTGGGCTGGGCCTGCTGTCACTGCTCAGCCCAGCAGCGCGGCTGGAGCACGCCAGGACACATCCCTCTCTTCCCTGCCCTTCCTTCTGCAGACGCTGCTGAAATTCTTCAGCATTCGGCGTCGAAGGACCCAGAACACCCCAAGGGAGGTGATGGCCCAGCCTGACACCAGCCCCACCGAGCTCAAGGCCGAGCCTGATGTCGGCACCGCGCCGGCCGATGGCCCAGAAAACCGGGACACCGCGTCGACCCAGGACACCACCAACCCTGACACCGCGATTCCTGAGCTCACGGCCAAGGCTGACGCCGCAACCACCGCTGAGGGCACGGCCAACACGGACACCACGCCCGCTCAGGGCCTGGCCGATGCTCCCAGCCTGCACTTTGCTGCCGAGACAGTCGTCTCTGCTGAAGTGAGCAGCCTGTGGCCAGGATTGGCTGGCCCCCTCAAGCCGGCT
>NW_020960190.1:7925-9013 GCF_003031625.1 Empidonax traillii
TCCATCCTCCAGATTCTGGCAGCTCTGAGACTGGCTCTGCAGGCTGTGCAAGTGCCAGCCTTGCCTGCGGGGCAGGCTCTGGCTGTGCTGCTGGAGCTCTGTGGAGAAGTGACCCAGGAAGCTTCATCTGCTGGGACCACCTGAGCGTGCAGGGAAGATCCCTTCTCTGCAAGCGCTTCCTTGGACACCCCATGAGAATATTAAATTCTGTCTTGACACAGAGAGGCCTAGAAGATTTTTTGGTGCCCAGTGTCCCAAGGGCATTGGGCAAGAGGGAAAGGGGTCCTTGCACTCAGCAACTCTCTCCCCCCCCCACACACAATTGCTCTAAGTTGAGAGGAGGTTTATGCAGACAAAAGAGATCTGACTGGGGGAGAATAATATTAGGATTTCTTACGAGGAAGAGAAAAACTAAAGAACTCGAGATACAACAATTCTAATGAGGCAAAAGTGCTATGTATTTACAGAAATAGCGCTCTCCCCATTGGTCCAGGGTGAGCCCTGTGAGACCCTGTAGGATGATGAACAACAGCTGCTGAGCTGAGAAGTTCAGGCTCATGCTGGTACCCCTGGAAGTGGCACAGCTTGTATGAGCTGTTTGCAGCCTGATCTACTTTGTTCATGCCCATTCCTCGGAGAAGTAACTGCAGTCTGATGGGGACACTTTAGGACATGCTATGGCATCTTTACATTGGATTTGGACACCCCTCCTGCTGCAAGGATGCTCTGGGTGCTGTGACATCACTGGTGGTGGACATTTCAGCAAGAAGCAACTTGAGGTTTATATATAAGATGACCTTGCAATGCAACACTGGAGCAAATGATTTTTATTGCAAACTACTCAGGAACTACAGGATCTGGCACACACTGACCTTTTGATTGACACACTGAATGCATTGATTAGAAGGACTCCACTGAACCCATGTCACAAAATCACTTAGCACTGAATCTGCAGAAAAGGTTTCAGAAGCAGAGCAGAGAATGAAATTATCCAAGCAGTTTATTGCAGAAATTTATCTCTGATTGGTCAAAGCTTCCTCTATATCTGATGCCTGAGCCTGCCTATCTTTATAGCTTCTACAATTTGC
>NW_020960191.1:0-3881 GCF_003031625.1 Empidonax traillii
CAAATCAAGCTTCATTTGCTGCCTGAGAGTATGGATTTAGCTTGATGGGCACTATCACAAACAAACCACAGAACTGCTTGGGGCCAGACAATGCAGATAAGCCAGTGCAAACTCAAATTTCATCTAACAGCTGGAGAAGTCAACTGGACTGCACAGCCTTGCACAGTATAAAAGAAGTAATGCTCTGCATTTCGAGCAATTGTGTATTTTCCAGGCTCACAAAAATTTTCCACTCCATTATCAAACAAACAAACAAACAAACAGGCTGTGAAAATTGAGAAACATGTCTGTATTATTTGTAAGAATACAAAAAATACACCTGTTGATTATTGATGCACTGGCAGTTAATGCAATGGAGCATTAAACTGAAAGATCTTTTCAGCTACCCAAGAATACCTATATTAATTTTTTTAATCTAGCCACCTAGTTTCTAAATTGACTCGTCTTACAGTACCACTCACTCCCCACTGGGGTCATTTGCTCCAATATGGGGCTGAGAGAGCTGTCCTAGTTTGTAATATGGTGGACCTCCCTCTGCCACTCTGGGAAACAATGTTTTGAGCACTTAAAAAGGTGAAGTCTTGAGAACAGAGAGGCCAAAATAATGCTTGAAAAAAAAAGTTTATCCTAAGTTAGTCATTGAGGATCTAGGTCTAAGTCAGAGAGTAGTTAAACCTACCTAAATTTCTAAGGAAAACACAAAATTCATAAAGCCTGTATTGCATTAATGATTTTCCCTCTTCTTGGTGGAGTCTACATGGTACCCTGTTTGAGAGAATGAGCTCTCTCTTACCTCCCATATTACTTACCATCCATGAAGAGAGTTTATATCAGGGAGTAAAATTGGCTAGTGCTGATCAGGAAGAAAAAGTAATTAACAGGAGACAGTCTGATCAGGAAGCATGATCTAAAACCTCAGGGAACTGTCAAGTTCCTTGACCAAGAGAAGCACAGTTAATAAACTCCACACTTAAAAATGTTTGGGTTGGTGGTGGTGGGGGTATGTTTTGGAAAGGTGGAACTGAGAGATAAAAATTAATGTTGGTACTGGGATTCCTATGATGATAATAAGAAAGGGAGTGGTTTCAAATGGAGTTCTTAAAGCCTCTTGAGAAAAATCCATTATTCTTTATTTTTTAATTTTGGTTGTAGAATACAGAAAATTATCCTAACTTTTCAGCCATGGAAAAAGCTCAAAACCTTTTGCTCAAATTTCCAGTAATGTGAACAATCAGTAAGTGACCAATTTTAATGAGACCTCCAAGACTCATTAGAAAGCTAATGGTTTCACAGATTATATCACTTTGTCAGTTGATTACCTTACTTCGTGTTGGGAGTGCATGTGATTACTGCCTTGCAGGGATCAGCAGCAGCACCTCTTATATGAAAAACAACAGCAAGTAGTGAAGAGTTGGACTTACTCTGCCTGCTTGCCCTGGACTTTGCCCTCAGCTCCTTCCCAGGCATCTGGTGGAGCTGATGCTCTGCTTGGTTCTGCTGTTTCCATCTCAGGGCAACAGCAGCCAGAGAGCTGCCTCACACTTGTCCTGACTTACTGCATAAATGCCTTGGGTGGCTGCTGTGGCTGGCTCAGAGACCCCATTTCACAGAGCCCTTGAGCCCCAAGAGGAGAATTTACAGTAACAGAGTTGAATTTATTTCCAGTAATATATTTCCATGCACTGATCACCATCTCTTGTGCTGTTTAACCCATACAATACAGGACTGGTATGTAATCAGTATGAGAATTAATTATTTGGAGTTTTTACAACCAATTGTTCTTGCTAAAATTCCATTCTCCATAAAAGTTAAAAGAGACAAAAAAATCTTGGAAGTCACACCAATGCCATTTCCAAGAGAGGATCCCTGGACATGGCAGTCCTTAGGCAATACCATTTATTATACAAAAGGTGAAGACAGACCTTTACCAAAGAAAAAACAAGATAGTTTTGAAGATGACTGTGGTCCAGTTACAGTAAATCCCTCTGGAAATAAGTGCATTGTCCTGAAGGCTTTCCAAGTTAAATGTTTTCACATTTATCATGGCAAATGCAGAATATCAAGATATCTGCTTGCAGATCTTGGCTAATAGCTAAAAACTGAATCAGCTCCATTATTGCCTTTATTGCTGACATCTGTTTCTCCCTAAAGATGTGTAAATAACTGCGGCCAACACAGCTGACAGGGAGGGAAGAGATACAAACCAAAAATGAAAAGTGCCTCTGGGATATTTTTCAGGCCCGCTGATAATGAATTTCAAAGACTGCTGCTTTTTTATGGCATGTACTTAGACCCTAGGCTAAGAATACTGTACTGTAGTATGGATGCCTTTTTCTAAGACACAAACTTGGTTTTTATACTACAGTAAGCTCTAATTCACAGTGTTTCCCAGCCTAAGGAAGTGAAAGAATACATATTTATCCATGAAAGCTGTAATGGTGTCATATCAATGGTAAGAATTTGAGGAAATTTAAAAGCAGGAGACGTGGTAAAAATAATTATCCTTCCAATCACTTTTACTGAGAAGTTAAGGACAGCCCTGTACTGGCTGTACTGCTACTGACTTGAAAGAGTCCCAGTGAAGTCTCCTTTGAACATAATTTATTGTGTACATTTGGAATATCCCATCTGTCTATTTTTTTTTTTTGAGAAGAAGTTAAAGGTAGTAAAGAACACATTCTTCACTCAGACCTATCTTCACACATTATAAGTGGAGAAGTGACAGTGAAAAGGAAAGCTCAGCCAAGTGGAAGAAATTGGCTAAGTTATTTTGTTTATTATATTCATTACAGTCATGCCCAGGGACATGGCAAGTCTAGGGCCCAGCGATGCAAAAATCACTGTGCAACACAGAGTAAGAGCTGGTGTGAGTTCAGAAATGCTTGCAGCCAAATAGACAAGACAAAAGCCACTGCAGAAAAAAGCGCACACAAGAGGACTGAGAACACAGTAGTCCTAAAAAACATATTTTCAGGATCATAAGAATAGCTTTATTGTTTTCTTTCTTGTCGTGATTGATTTGGGGTGGGTGAAGGCATCAACTTCTGGTGGGAAGGGACTAGCAAAGTGGAAAACCAATGGGACGAGATGATGTGGAGAGGAAGGAAGAGAAAGACAGCAGGAGTAGCAGAAGACACTGAGCTGCACAGGGTCCTGCAAGGTAGCTCTTGGTCTATGGACTAGGGATAGCAACAGACACGAAGACACTTGCCAAAATATTTACAAAAACTGCAAGAGAACAAATACCTTATTCCAGATATTGTAGCAATGTTTTTCACTGATTAAAATGATAAATATCAATTGTACACTGAAACTAGACGCTGACAAAAGGCATTGTCCTCTCTTTTGCTGTGTGAATAATTTCCTGTTCACTAATACACCACAAAGATGAGAATTTAAAAAAAAAAAAAAAGTAGCTTTAGCTTAGCAACAGAAGAGTTTCCTGCAGTTTCATCCAGTGCTGTAGTGTAGAGCACAGACAGGTACTTCACCCAAAAGAAAACCATCAGGGCTCACAGGTGAGCTACAAAATTACTGTTCCCAACAAAATGCTTTCTAAGAGTATACCTTGATCATTGAACTATACACTTTGGAGAAAATATTACTGAAAAACCATTGGACAACATAAAATATCCTCATTAAACACTGTCAAGCTGATATCATTAAGTTATGAAGATTGATCAAATGTAGGAGTGACTTCACCAGGTGCTGCTGAGGCATTCTGGGAATGGTAGTCCTAAGACTCTGTTACACATGCTCAAACAGATGCTTGTGTGGGATTGGCTGACATGGTCACGTGTTGGTTATATAAGTAACGGATGGTTATATAAGTAACGGATGGATATATATAAGGAACGGATCGGGGAATAAACCACTCACTC
>NW_020960191.1:7584-9012 GCF_003031625.1 Empidonax traillii
CTCAAACAGATGCTTGTGTGGGATTGGCTGACATGGTCACGTGTTGGTTATATAAGTAACGGATGGTTATATAAGTAACGGATGGATATATATAAGGAACGGATCGGGGAATAAACCACTCACTCATTCTCGTTACACACCACGTTGGTGTCTCACTGGTCTTTTGGGACTCGCCAGTTATTATATAACTGCTACAATCAAAGGTGCTTGACAGAACCGCAGGAGCAGCAGAACTCCCAGTCATTCCAGGCTAAAGATGGAGCTGCTGTAGTGCTGTGATTTGCTGCAGTGGGGATATTATGACTGTTTAAGTGGTTTCAGAGTTGTCTTTGAACTGTGCACAGGAATAATTCTAGAACAATTGACAATAAAACGGTGAGCCTATAATTGTTTAGGTCTTGGGGGAAATGAGAACCAGTTTTGAAGACAAGTTTCTGGTAAGTTTCCAATTCTTAGGGACAAATTACAATAGCTTAGCAGGAAACAAACAAGTATTGTTTGCTTGTTTATGCCAAAACCAAAAAGAGTAGAAATATGTATGTACAGAAAATAATCTTCACTACCATCCCCAAACCCACAGCATAAGCAGTTTCTGTTGAAGGTACAGCCTTGCAACTTCAATAAGGAGGGCTTTCTTCCCTGTCTCACACCAGGGCCTGATCTCTGTCTGCTCACATTCACTCTGGGCATGACTGTGAGCAGACCAGCTGCCTACACTCTCACAAACACCACTAGGAGCAGTTCCTCCATCACTCTTATCTTCATGCTTGAGACCCGAGTGAGAACTGTAGTCTGCTCTAAAAAAAAAAAAAAACCTCAATGAAAATGAAGTTACATTAATTCTTGTGCTTAGCTTACTTACATACTTTCAACTTTTCAAGTTTGAAGTTTCACTTATTCTTTCTTTCTTATTCATGTGTATTTGACCTTGATTAAAGTAAAAATGCCTGAGGAAGGGGCTGGAAGCTGAAAAGGGGAAAAGATGTGGTTTCAGGTGTTGGGATTTCCTAATAAATCACCCTTTGACAGATCACAGAAAATTATTATATTGTTAAATATATTTTTGTTTTCCCAGGAAGAATTTTTAGTTAAGGAAAAAGTAAAATAAGTCAGAGAAGAGAATTTTCGGTTGCTTCCCCTCCTTTCAGCACAGTAATGATGATAATCAGAGCAAAACTCAGTGTCTTGCATCATCTAGAGCAAGGTAGTTTCTTTTTTTTTTTTTTTCCCCCCAGCCATAAATCTTGGTGTCAGTGACCCTGGAGGTTTCATCAGTCTTCTCTTTATCCAGAAATATTTACCCTACCTTTCAAACTGCTTTAATCTAGGAAGAAAAAAAGCTCATCATTTTGTGCATAATTTCAGTGAAAATAATTCCAAAAAGCTTTAGTGATACATACTGAACATTCAACCTGTACTGTACAGCAA
>NW_020960192.1:0-1579 GCF_003031625.1 Empidonax traillii
TGGGGGATCTCCAAACCTCCAGGAGGTGTGTGTTGATGTTCAGGGGTCCCTGGGGGTTTTGGGGTCCCTGGGTGCCACCACCTCCTCATCCTTGCAGGGTGGGTGTCCCTTGGCGCGGACACCTCGAGTTCATGGATGGGGCTTGGAGATCCTGGGGGGTTTTGGGCTTCAGGGGGACTTTGGGGGTCGCCCCCTCCTCATCCTCACGGGTCAGGTACCCCTTCATGCGGGCAATGAGCCCCTCGAGCTCGTGGGAGGGGTTTGGGGGTCCCAGGGGATTTCGGAGCTCAGGGGAATTTGGGAGACCCCAGAGAGGTCCTGGAGGGTTTCGGGGGGTCCCCACCTCCTCATCCTCGCGGGGCGGGTGCCCCTTGGCGCGGGCGATGAGCCCCTCGAGCTCGTGGAAGCGCCGCTCCATCTCCTGCAGCCGCAGCCGCGCCTGGTGCTGCTCCCGCCGGATCCGCTCCAGGAGCCGCTTCCCGTGTTCCTCGGCCACGCACGGGCTCTGCTGCCACTGCTGGATCCGCTGCGGCAGGATCTCGTAGATCCGGCTGGGAATGGGGGTGGGATGGGGTTAACAGGCCCCCCTGGGATGCTGGCACTGAGTGTGGGATCCATCCCAGGATCCCGGGGGTGGGATCTCACTGGGCCAGCTGGGACCTGGGGAGGGGGCACAGGGGGGGAGGACCGGCCCCCCGGATCCAAAGGGGCTCTGCTCTGTCCTGGTCTGGTCTGTACTGGTTTGTATCGGTCCATACAGCTTGTTATTGGTCTGGACTAGTTTATACTGGTCTACACAGGTCACTACCAGTGTATGCCGGTTTATACCGGTCTGTGGCAATCTATACTGGTCTACAGTTATTTCTATCAACCTATACAAGTCATTACTGGTCTGCACTACTTTATATGAGTTTATAAATGTCATTACTGGTCTATACCACTCCATAGTTACCTGTACTGGTTTGTACCAGTCTGTATCTATCTGTACCGGTTTGTACTGGTCTGTATCTATCTGTACTGATTTGTACCTGTCTGTTCCTATCTGTACCAGTTTGTACTGGTCTGTACCCAACTGTACTGGTTTGTACTGGTCTGTAGCTATATGTACTAGTTTGTACTGGTCTGTACCTATCTCTACTGGCCTATACCAGTCTGTACTGGTCCGTACTCGTGGGTACTCACTTGGCAGCCAGTTTGATGCCACAGGCCTCGCTGCAGTACTTGGAGGGGGGGCGGGCAGGGCGGGTGCAGCCGGGCCCCAGACACTGGCCCAGCCCCGCGGGGTCCCGGGCGTCGGCGCGTTCGGGGTGTCCCCGGCGCTCCCGGTGCCGGGCGCGCTGCCGGTGCCGCTTGTACCGCTCCTCCTTCTGCACCAGTGGCCACCAGTTAGCACCAGTTAGGACCAGCACCTCTCCAGAACCCTCCCAGTTGCCCCCAGTGCCCTCCCCGCCCCACCTTCTTGTCCGACTTCTTCTCGCGGCGCTTGACGTGCTTGACCTTCACGGCGCGTTTGCGCAGGACGGGGTCGAGGAACGGGGCGTCCTCGGCGTCGCTGAGCCAGGGCTGTGCGGGACCGGGG
>NW_020960192.1:4424-6385 GCF_003031625.1 Empidonax traillii
CCCTGCAGCACCCCCTCACACCAGCTAAAGGGGGTCAGCACCTGCCCAGGCACTGGCACCCCCACTCCAGGGGCCCCTCCCACCCCACCCCCACCCTGGGGACCCACGAGACCCCCTTCTCACCCCAGAGGGACCCCAGATCTTGGGGCACCCCAACCCCCCGTCCCCCAGCCCATCCCCCTCCCATCCAGACCCCCCCTCAGTCCCAGGGCCCTGGTGACTCACCGAGGTGGGGAAGTACTTGTAGGACTCCTGTGGGGACATAGTGGGGACACGTCAGGGACACGGGACAGGGTGGCACGAGGACAAGGAACACGTTGGGGACACGTCAGGGACACGGGACAGGGTGGCATGGGGACAGGGAACACGTCAGGGACACGGGATAAGGTGACACAGGACACGTTGGGGACACGTCAGGGACACGGGACAGGGTGACATGGAGTCATGGGAGCAGGTGACACAGGGACACAGAACCACACTGGGGACACACTGGGGCCACCTCAACCCCCTCCAACCCCCCCCCCAAGACCCCCAAACCCCACGTACACTGAGCACACACCAAGCACATGCCAAGCACACACAGACAACACGTGAAGGACTCACCCCACGCCAAGGCCACGCTCAGCACACGTCACTGACCCCATAAAACACGTGACCGCGCCAAACACACGCCGAACTCACGCCAACGTCACATCAGCATCAAACTACGGTCACGCTGAGCACACGCTTCAGTCGTGCCAAGAACATACCAAACACACGCTAAGAACATGCAAAGGACACACCAAGCACACGCCAGGCCCACGCCAAGCCCCGCTCACCCGGGCCCGCAGCTGGCACTGCCGCAGGCGACACTTCTGGCGGATCTTGTTGGGGCCCCCGAACTTCTTCATGTCCCGGCAGAAATCGCACTGCCCGCAGTCCTCGGGGCGGCGGCACGCCTCGCACTCCCCGCACATGCGGGCAGAGCGCTTGATCTGGGGGGGCACACACCCCAAATCACACCCCAAATCACACCCCAAATCACACCCAGAGATGCCCTTGCCTCGCACACCCCACATGTGTGGGCTGAGCGCTTGATCTGGGGGGGTCACACACCCCAAATCACACCCAGGGGGGACCCAGGCACCTGGAAGGGGCTCAGAGGTCCATCCCTCAAAACATCACATATAGAGAACCCCTAAATCTGCACCTTAAGGGATTGGGGCACCCCCCACGTCCTCCACATCACAGGGTGCCTCCCAGTCTGGGGCTCCACCTTGGCGGCCTGGCCCCAGGGCCACCCTCAGGACCCCCCAAGCCCACCTTGGCCGCCCGGCCCTGCTCCAGCTCCTGCCCCTTGGCCCCCTCATGCTCCTTCTCCCGCCACTTCTTGTGCCGGTACCGGATCTCCAGGGACGGGTCCTTCTCTGGGAGGGGGGAAGAAGGAGGTTCAGGGGGACCCTTCACTCACCCACCCCCAGCCCCCCTACCTGCTGCTGTCACCCCCCCACTGAGGGGCCCCGATGTCAGGGACCGCCATTTCCCCTTTCAAACCTTTCAGCCCAGACCCCCCAACCACAACCCTGGGCTCAAAGACCTCCCAAAATGGGGAGATCCTCCCTCCAAAACATACCCAGGTGGTCGGAACCCTCCAGCATCCCCCCCCAAAACCAAAACTTCCCCTTTGACCCCCCCCAACCAGCTTCTCAGCCCCTCCAAACCCCCCTCACCGCGGCACTGGTGGCAGTGCCAGCCCCCAGGTGGCCCCCTCAGCCCCCTCACCGCGGCACTGACAGCAGTGACAGCCCCAGGTGGGCCCCCTCAGCCCCCTCACCGCGGCATTGACGGCAGTACCACTCCCGGATGGCCTTGGCCATGCGCTCGGTGATGTTGATGCAGTCCCCATGGAACCACTCGTTGCAGTTGTCACACCCGCTGTGGATGGGGGGGAGGGGGGAACACACCGAGACCCTCAGCTGGGG
>NW_020960192.1:6406-8113 GCF_003031625.1 Empidonax traillii
CACAGACAACACGTGAAGGACTCACCCCACGCCAAGGCCACGCTCAGCACACGTCACTGACCCCATAAAACACGTGACCGCGCCAAGCACACGCCGAACTCACGCCAACGTCACATCAGCACCAAACTACGGTCACACTGAGCACACGCTTCAGTCATGCCAAGAACATAGCAAACACACGCTAAGAACATGCAAAGGACACACCAAGCACACGCCAGGCCCACACCAAGCCCCGCTCACCCGGGCCCGCAGCTGGCACTGCCGCAGGCGACACTTCTGGCGGATCTTGTTGGGGCCCCCGAACTTCTTCATGTCCCGGCAGAAATCGCACTGCCCGCAGTCCTCGGGGCGGCGGCACGCCTCGCACTCCCCGCACATGCGGGCAGAGCGCTTGATCTGGGGGGGCACACACCCCAAATCACAACCCAAATCACACCCAGGGACACTCCTGCCTCGCACTCCCCACACATGCGAGCAGAGCGCTTGATCTGGGGGGGCACACACCCCAAATCACACCCCAAATCACACCCCAAATCACACCCAGGGACACTCCTGCCTCGCACTCCCCGCACATGCGGGCAGAGCGCTTGATCTGGGGGGGGCACACACCCCAAATCACAACCCAAATCACACCCCAAATCACACCCAGAGATGCCCTTGCCTCGCACACCCCACATGTGTGGGCAGAGCGCTTGATCTGGGGGGGGTCACACACCCCAAATCACACCCAGGGGGGACCCAGGCACCTGGAAGGGGCTCAGAGGTCCATCCCCCAAAACATCCCATATAGGGAACCCCCAAATCTGCACCTTAAGGGATTGGGGCACCCCCCACGTCCTCCACATCACAGGGTGCCTCCCAGTCTGGGGCTCCACCTTGGCGGCCTGGCCCCAGGGCCACCCTCAGGACCCCAAAAGCCCACCTTGGCCGCCCGGCCCTGCTCCAGCTCCTGCCCCTTGGCCCCCTCATGCTCCTTCTCCCGCCACTTCTTGTGCCGGTACCGGATCTCCAGGGACGGGTCCTTCTCTGGGAGGGGGGAAGAAGGAGGTTCAGGGGGACCCTTCACTCACCCCCAGCCCCCCTACCTGCTGCTGTCACCCCACCACTGAGGGGCCCCGATGTCAGGGACCGCCATTTCCCCTTTCAAACCTTTCAGCCCAGCCCCCCCAACCACAACCCTGCGATCAAAGACCTCCCAAAATGGGGAGATCCTCCCTCCAAAACATACCCAGGTGGTCGGGACCCCCCAGCATCCCCCCCCCACACCAACCCCCCCCCCCCCCCCCCCCCCCCCCCCCCCCCCCCCCCCCCCCCCCCCCCCCCCCCACCTCCTCAGCCCCTCCAAACCCCCCTCACCGCGGCACTGGTGGCAGTGACAGCCCCGGGTGGCCCCCTCAGCCCCCTCACCGCGGCACTGACAGCAGTGACAGCCCCGGGTGGCCCCCTCAGCCCCCTCACCGCGGCATTGACGGCAGTGACAGCCCCATGTGGGCCCCCCAGCCCCCTCACCGCGGCATTGACGGCAGTACCACTCCCGGATGGCCTTGGCCATGCGCTCGGTGATGTTGATGCAGTCCCCATGGAACCACTCGTTGCAGTTGTCACACCCGCTGTGGATGGGGGGGAGGGGGGAACACACCGAGACCCTCAGCTGGGGAACCCCCCCCAAGGGTCCTTCCATGGCCCCCCCACTTCAAGGGTCCTTCC
>NW_020960192.1:8836-9175 GCF_003031625.1 Empidonax traillii
ACAGGACCCCTCACTCCCCCAGCCATCGGGAAGCAGTTGGACCCCCATCCCCCCTCGCATCACAGAGCAATCGATGTTGGGATCCCCCCGTTCCTCCCCCACATCACGAAGCGTTTGGGGACCCCCCCCCAAGCCCCCCCATTCCCACACTCCCCCCTTACATCTCGAAGCGGTTACGTCGGGCCCCCCCCGTTCACCCCCCTCACATCATAAAACAGTTGATGTCGGGCTTCCTGCACACGCAATAAACCGGCGCGTTCTCCTCCCCGCCCGGCGCCGCCTCTGCGTCCGAGAACTCGCTGTCCTGGAGGGGGGAGCAATGGCGGGGGGCGCCGGGTC
>NW_020960192.1:13122-15407 GCF_003031625.1 Empidonax traillii
TTTGGTCACGTTTTCCCACCCTGTCCCCCACATTTTTCCCCTTGTGTTTTCCCACCATTTTCTGTCCACTTTCCCCTCGCCTTTCTGTGCCCTTTCCCAGCCCTTTCTGTCCCCATTTTCTTTCCCTTTTTCATGCTCAGTCACTTCTTCCAGTTCTCTTCCTTCTTTTCTGTCCTCTTTTCCCTCTATTTCTTGTCTTCTTTCCCATATCTTTTGTCCCTTATTTGCGCTCCATTTCTTGTCACCTCTTCCAGCCTTTCCTGACATTTTTTCACGTTTTCCCATCATTTTCCGTCCCCCTTCCCTCTCTTTTCTGTCCCATTTTCCCTCTATCCTTTCAGTTCTTACCTACCTTTTCTGCCAGGTGTTTCCACCATTTTCTGTCCCATGTCCCTCCCATTTTCTGTTCCCTTTTCCCCTCTCCTTTATCCCCTCTCACCCCTGTTCATGTTCCCTCTCCCCCCCCTCCCCTCCTCCCTCAGGACGTGTCCCCCCCGTCCCCCCGACTCAGGACTCTTCCCTGTGTTCTCAGTGTTTATTGTCAGCCCTCGGGCTCGGCCCCCTCGGGGCGCGCGGGCGCGGCGCAGAACGGCGCCGGGTAGCGGATGAACAGCCAGTCCTCCTCCTTCTTGAGCCAGCGCAGCAGCTTGGTCAGCACCGCGATGGCTCCCGCCTTCGTCACCAGTGGGCTGAAGCAGCTGTACAGCTCGAATTTGCTGGTCACCTGCGGGAACCCGCGCCTGTTAACTCTGGGACCTGCTGATGGCAGTGCCAGCGAGCACCTGCTAACTCTGGGACCTACTGACAGCACTGACAGTGAGCACCCATTAGCTCTGGAAACTACGAGAGTGCTCACAGAGAGCAACTCCCATTGACTCTGGAACCCACTCACGGAAGCACAAACGTGCACTCCCTGTTAGCTGTGGGATCTACTGACTGTGCCACATACGTACAACCTCAATAACCCTGGGACCTGCTGAGAGAACCGTGAGTGAATGCTGTCTGTTAACTCTGGAACCTCCTGACTGTGAGCACCCCTCTCAACTCTGGAACGTGCTGACAGCTCCTCCCCTGCAGCTCACCCAGGCCAGGAGCGTTTCCTTCTCGGCCACGTGGTAGAGCAGGCGGAGGGGCCGGTGGGGGCTGTGCACGCGGCTGTGCAGGTAGTGGTACAGGTCGAAGAGCCGGTGCTGCTCCTCCTCGCTGGTGTAGGGCTCCTCCAGCTCGGGGCTGCAGATGGTGAGGGGGGACGCGGGCGTCAGGTGAACACCGGGGACACAACTCCCCATCCCCCCTTACCAGTTCTGGGGTGCTTCTCCCCCTGCACACCTGGTGAACTGAGGCAGTTGCTGCATCTCCTCGGGCCCCTCCAAGGGTTTGTAGAGGAAGTGCCGGAGCTCCGGGGCGCCAGCGCGGGAGGGGCCGTACCCCGCGCCCCCCCGCACGGCCGCGCCGAGCTCCGCCAGCCAGCCCTGCGCCCGCAGCGTGTCCTCCAGCTGCCGCCGGCACGCGGCCGCCGCGTAGAAGCCTTCGCGCTCCGTGGACAGCAGGATCAGCGTCACGCCCTCCTCCTCCTCCTCGCCCAGCCTCGCCGCGTAGGCGTAGAAGTAGCCGTCGGGGTTGAAGCGGGGCAGGCACACGGGGGTCCACACCTCGCCCGCGCCCGCCCCGCCGCCCAGCAGGTTGAGGAGCAGGTGCAGGTCGCTGGCACAGAGCCGCCCGCCCTCAGCCAGCGCCCGCTGCCGCGCCGCCGTCACCAGGCGCCCGTGGGCCGCCAGCACGGCCAGGGCGGGCGCGGGGCGGGCGGCAGCGGCGGCGCGGCGCAGGGCCCCGGACACGGCTCGGCGCAGCCCCCCGGGCAGGGGCAGGCAGCGCGCAGCCCCCAGGAGCAGCCGCCCGTCCGCCGCGGCCCCGCCGAGCAGCCGGTCCAGCACGGCCTCGGCGCCCGCCAGCAGCCGGCGCAGGTCGAAGCCGCGGCGCCGCGCGAAGACGCGGGCGATGCCCCCGCGCGTCAGCAGCGACAGGATCTGCTCGTGCACGAACGCCAGCTCCCGCCGCAGCTGCGCCGCCGACTGCCGCGTGCGGGACACCGACACCAGCAGCAGCGGCCCCCGCTGCTCGAACACCAGCGTGCGGTCCTCTGGGGGAGAGAGGGCAGGGGGTCAGCAGGGGGCAGGGAGATCCAGAGCATGACATGGCACTGGGGACACTATGGGGAGGTTTCGGTGATGGTTGTTTTGGGGGGAGCCAGGCATGCCCAAACAGGTGTTGTTTGGGGGGGGGGG
>NW_020960193.1:0-1833 GCF_003031625.1 Empidonax traillii
CAGGAGTGACCACAGGAGGGATGGGAGAGCTGGGAATGGCTGGGAACAGTCACAGGATGGAGCTTGGGACACCCAGGAGTGACCACAGGAGGGATGGGAGAGCTGGGAACAGCCAGGAGTGATCACAGGATGGAGCTTGGAACAGTCAGGAGTGATCACAGGATGGATGGGAGACCTTGGAACAGTCAGGAACAGCCACAGGGAGGAACTTGGAACAGCCAGGAACAACCACAGGAGCAACAGGAAGGTCCTCTGGTGTCCCCAGAGCCCTCAGCTGTCCCCAGAGCCATCATCTGTCCCATCAGCTGTCCCATCAGCTGTCCCATCAGCTGTCCCCAGAGCCACCCTGAGGAGGCAGCAGGACCTGGGAGGCTCCTGGCAGGAGGTTGGATCTGCCAGAGCCGATAAAGGGAATGTCCCAGCCCCTCAAGGCCAGACTAAACTGTTGTGGTTGTCCCAGACGGGGATGACGCTCCAGAAACGCCAAAACAAACAAAAAAAAAAGAGGGGGTGTTTTATCAGCCAATTCCCAAACATTCCCCAGCCCTGGAGGAGGCTGAGGCTCCACAGCTGCTGTGCCAGGAAGGCCCTGGGAGCACCAAAACTCGGCTTTTTCGGGTGGTTTTGCTGCTTGGAGGCCACCAGAAGCCACGGCCGCTTCCAGACGCCCCCTCCCCACGTGCTGGTCCTTCCTTCCTTCCTGAGCTTCCCAAACTTCTCCCCAGGGTGGGGGAGGGAGGGATGGACGGGGGAAAAACTCTGGACGTTCCTGGATGGTGGAATGGTGGGATGGGGAGGGTGGGAAGGGACCTTTAAAGCTCGTCCCGTGCCACGGGCAGGGCCACTTTCCACCAGCCCTGGTTGCTCCAAGCCCCATCCAAGGTGGTCTTTGACACTTCCAAGGATGGGGCAGCCCCAGTTTATCCAGGAATTCCATCCCAGCCCCTCCCAGGGAGGGATTTCCCCCCCAAAAAATCTGCCCTAAACCTTCTATTTTTTTTTAAAGTCACCCATGTGGGGAGGGAAGCATCTCCCTTCTCCCCAACCCGCCCTGGAACGAAAAATCCCCCCAAATCCCCCCCAGAAAAATCCCTGAATTCAGTAGAAAAAAAGCTGCTCGAGGTTCCTCACGTTTCTTTGACACCCAGGGTTGTGCTGGGAGGGGGGCAAGACCGGACAAGCCTCGGGTGTGGATTTTCCAGGGGGAAGAATCCCTTCCCAAAGCTGAGCTGAGCACCGGCTGAGCAGCAGGTAAATTAAAGGTTATTTATTTTCACCTCCCAGCCTCGGGTTTTTTTTTTTTTCACACCTGGGAATCGACAGGGGGGGGTTTTGCTCCAGACGGGGGAGGAGAGAGAGAGAGAGAGGACCCAGCCCACGGCAGGAGCTTCAAAAATTCCCCTTCCCACCCCAAACCATTAACCAAAAAAAACAAACAAACAAAAAAAGCAGGGAAAAAAACCACACACACAGCCCAAAGGGATGAGAACCCCGCTGATCCCGCCCTGCAGATGTTCCTGCTCCTTTTCTTTCCCTTAAGCCCAGAGCCTGGAAATCTCCAGTCAGGCCTGGCTTTGGTCCCCACAGGGGATGGGCGATCCCGGAGCCTCCGGAGGTGCCGAGGAATGACACGGATTTTTCCTTCTCCCTCCCCTTCCCTGGAGAGCTGAGCACATGAAATCACCGGCCCTGCCCCCCATCCACTCGGGGTGAGGGGAGCTGAGCCAGGCCAGGGTCAGGCTGGATATCTGGGAGAGGGGGGGGATGAAAATCCCAAGGGATTTAGAGCCCAGAGTGTTGGGAAAACAGGGACAGGCTGGGATTTTGGGGGGG
>NW_020960193.1:6090-9011 GCF_003031625.1 Empidonax traillii
CCATCTTTTTTCTTCTTTTTTTTTAACTCCCGAGAAGGAAAAAAAACTTCTTACCTGGCAACTCAACGCCGCCTCCAAACCCGGCGCTCAGCATCGACCTCGGCGCCCCGGCGATCCTGCCAGGGGATCCCCATCTCCCCGGAGGGGCAGAGCCGCTTCCCAAAACCCGCGGAATAAACCAACCCCCCCCTTCTTTCTCCTCCTGCTGCCTCCGAGAGCCTCACAGGAAAGTTGGAGCCTCGGAGCCCATCGCGGAGACAGAGAGAGATTGAGAGACAGAGAGGAGCTCCTGGTGGAAGAAGGGAGCGCCTTGCGCGGCCGCGGAGGAGCCGCGGCCCTTCCTCGGATTCTCTCGGCCCTCCTCGGATCCTCCTCCCCTGGGCGGGTCCTGCCCGGGAGCCGAAACCCGAACCCTCCTCGGGAGCTCCCAAAAAAAACCAAACCAAAAACCACCAAAGCCCTTTCCGAGAGGCTCCTCCGGCCGCGGCTGGATCGAGGTGGCTCCGCATCGCCCCGCAGGACCGGTCCCTCGCAGCGGGAGCCGCGCCAGGACCCGCCCGCCCACTGGTCCCCAGTGGGGCCGCCCCACTGGTGAGACCTGGTGGTGCTGGGGAGGGGACGAAGGGGGTCCCCGGGGGTCACGGGTGATGGCGGAGGGAGGAACCGGAGACCCTGAGCACCACGTGTGGGGGGGGGGGTTTGTCCAGCCTGCGCCCACGGCACCCGCGGCTCGGGGGGGGGCTGCGGGGTCGGGATGGGGTCCCGCACGTCCCGAGTGGATCGTGGGGTCGGGACGGGGTCCCGCACGTCCCGAGTGGGTCGTGGGGTCGGGATGGGGCCCCACACATCCTGAGTGGATCATCCAGTCAGGATCCAACCCCCACATCCCAAGTGGATCCCAGGGTTCAGGATCCACGCCCCTCCCATCCCAGGTGGATCCCGGGGTTGATTTATTCCACTGCTCCCACAAAGGCAACTTCCATCCCACTCGGATTCCCTCCCATCCTCCCTCCTTCTCTGCTCCCCTGGGAACAGCCCTGACCTGCTGCCAGGGACACCACAGGGATCCACAGGGATCCACAGGGATCCACAGGGATCCACAGGGGACAGGGATCCACAGAGATTCACAGGGATCCACAGGGATCCATGAGGACAAGGATTCACAGGGATCCACAGGGGACAGGGATCCACAGGGGACAGGGATCCACAGGGACCCACAGGGATCCACAGGGATCCACTGGAACCCACAGGGATCCACAGGGACCCACAGGGACCCACAGGGACCCACAGGGATCCACTGGGACCCACAGGTATCCACAGGGACAGGGATCCACAGGGATCCACAGGGACCCACAGGGATCTACAGGGATCCACAGGGATGGGTATCCACAGGGATCCACAGGGATCCACAGGGATCCACAGGGACCCACAGGGATCCACAGGGATGGGTATCCACAGGGATCCACAGGGACCCACAGGGACAAGGATTCACAGGTATCCACAGGGACAGAGATCCACAGGGACAAGGATCCACAGGGACCCACAGGGATCCACAGGGATCCACTGGAACCCACAGGGATCCACAGGGACCCACAGGGACCCACAGGGATCCACTGGGACCCACAGGGATCCACAGGGACAGGGATCCACAGGGATCCACAGGGACCCACAGGGATCTACAGGGATCCACAGGGATGGGTATCCACAGGGATCCACAGGGACCCACAGGGACAAGGATTCACAGGTATCCACAGGGACAGGGGTCCACAGGGACCCACAGGGATCCACAGGGACAGAGATCCACAGGGGACAGGGATCCACAGGGATCCACAGGGACAGAGATCCACAGGGGATAGGGATCCACAGGGATCCACAGGGACAGAGATCCACAGGGGACAGGGATCCACAGGGATCCACAGGGATAGGTATCCACAGGGACAGGGATCCACAGGGACAAGGATCCACAGGGACCCACAGGGACCCACAGGGACAGGGATCCAAGGACACAGGGACAGGGATCCAAGGACACAGGGATCCAAGGACACAGGGATCCAAGGACACAGGGATCCAGGGACACAGGGATCCAAGGGCACAGGGATCCAAGGACACAGGGATCCAGGGACACAGGGACACATTACCCAAGCAGGGAGTGGATACCTGGGATTGGAGCAGCAGGACAGAGGGACAGAGGGAAGGAAAGCTGGATGGGATGGTAGAAGGATGGAATTCTGAAAAAACTGGGAATAGAAGCAGGACCCCTAAGTGCCGGGTTTCCCAGGGAATCTGTGGCTGCCCCTGGATCCCTGGAAGTGTCCAAGGCCAGGTTGGACGGGGCTTGGAGCGACCTGGGCTATGGAAAACATCCCTGCCCCTGGAATTAGGTGGGATGGGCTGATTTAAGGTCACCCTTCCCACCCAAACCATCCCACATAATTCCAGGATCCCACAGCCCCTCGGCTCCAGGGAACGGGCTGGGAGAGCTGGGAATGTCCCCCTGGAGCAGGGAAGGACACAGGGGACACCTCCCAGCACATTCCAGGGGGCTCCAGGAGAGCGACTTCAGGACCAGGATCCTGCTTTTCCAGCCGTGAATTCCCGAGTGCTGAGCCTGGATCTGGGATGGAGCAGTGGATGCCGAGCGGGGACACCCACCAGTCCAGCCCCTTTCTCCCCCCAAATTCCCTCCATCCCTGCAGGAATTTTCCTGCTCATCCCTCCCCTCATTCCAAAGGGGCTCCCGGAATTTTCCTGCTCATCCCTCCCCCCTCTCCTCATTCCAAAGGGGCTCCCGGGGTGTCCCGGAGTAACCCGATCCCACCGCGGCCACTTCCCGGTGCCCAGCAGAGCCTCGGCAGGGAAAAGAAAAAAAACGCATCCAAGGAAAACATCTGGCCCCTCCCCCCACCCCCTTCTCCAAATCG
>NW_020960194.1:0-1171 GCF_003031625.1 Empidonax traillii
AATGATACAGCTCGCCATAAATATCTTTGCATTCAGACTGGCCGGAATATTCTCACCTTGCTCGTCTGCCTTTCAATTCTGACAGCCCAATCGACCACTTGAATCCGACCTCGAAAGAAAGAACAAAAGGTCGGTCACACAATGAATCACAGAATCAGAGCATCAGCTGGATTGGAAAAAACCTCTGAGATCATCAAGCCGATGTCTTGATCCACTTTCACTCTGCTTACTAGAGCCTGCCAGCTGCCTGGCAGGGGCAGGAAACAGCAAAGCCCGCTCCTCCATGAGGATGCACAGGGCCAGGCAAAGGCTGGAAGTAAGAGTGGGAGCCCAGACCACTGCATTAAGGCATTCCCAGGAGCAGCTGGTGGCACAGCAGCAAGTTTCCTGGAGCTGCCACTGCCCAATCCTGGCTTCTCGGGATGCTTCCATAGAAAAAGAGGCTATGGGCAGTGTGGGACAAGATCTCCCCGTGGCAAAGGCAGAGGTTGCTGTCACCAGGGCATTCTCTGGAGCTAGTAGTGCAGGAGCGGATGGAGGAATATCTGCGCACCCGGCTTCCTTGTAGAGAAACACTCCATCCCTCCCAGTGCCTCTGGGAGAGCTCTCGCACTCCAGACAGAGGAATCCCTGTGCACAGGTCTCCCTTCTCCCTCTGAGCCACAGGTATCAGGAGATCCGTCTCATCTCTGAGGATGCACCTGGCAAGGGAAAGGCTGGAATTTCCCCAGCCTGGAAAAGGTCCAAGGAAGGCATTGCCCGCAGCAAGTTGCACAGCTGAAAGAGTCCCGGAGCCACCAGTGCCCAATCCATTGATCCCTCGACGCTCCGGCAGTGCAGGATGAGATTACTTTCCATACATTGCTGCACAAGATCCTTCAGTGCAAAGGCAGGTCTCCCAGGTCCAGGGCTCTCTCCTGAACCAGTAAGGCAGGAGCAGAAGGAAGATCTCTGCACCGCATTTACTTTCTGGCAAGGCACTTTGTCCCTGGTAGAGCCTCTGGGAGATCTCCTGGGGTCCTGTCCACAGGGAGTGCTCTCTCTTGGCTCCATTGGAGCCACAGCTGTCAGGAGACTTGTGTCAAGCCTGAGAATACAACTGGCAAGGAAAAGCATAGAAGCCATAAGCAAGCTTCAGGCTGGAGGGAAGGCATTGGTAGCAGCAAGTTGC
>NW_020960194.1:7932-9010 GCF_003031625.1 Empidonax traillii
ACTACACCTGACTTCGTGTGTGTGTGTGAGACAGGCAGAAGTCCAAATGCCTGCACACCTCAGAATAGTCCATGTGGTGCTGTGCTTTCTACGGAGGAGACCCCAAGGTAATAAATACAGGGAAGAGTTTGGCTCTGGGACCCTTTCAGCTGTGCAACTTGCTGCGGGCAATGCGGGGACACACCACCCCCCCAAACTCCGGGTGGAGATGGACTGGGGGATCCCGGCTGGGCCCGAGGCCACGGGGAGGGGCTGCGGCCGCCGGCGGCTCAGGAGCTCCTTGGCAAAGGGAGGACACGACCCCCAGTGACCCCCTTTACCTTCTCCTGCAGGTAGAAGCCGAGCCCCAGCGCCAGGAAGACGAAACGCAACACGAAGTCCCTGACCCTCACCAGGATCTTGCTGCGGATGGTGTCCAGTGGCATCTCTGAGGGGAGCCGGGGGGGTAAGGGCCCCCAAAACCTCCCAGAGACCACCCAGGGCCCCACAAACCCTTTCCTGGTCTCCCCCAACCCCCCCAGAACCCTCTGAAACTTCTTCCCAGTCCCTTCTGTGTTAGTTCGTTTGAATCCACACCTGGAACAAGTACAACAGTCATTCAAACCCTCCAAAAAATCTTTTATTGCAGTGAAAATAAAAAAACTCCTAGCAAGGAGAATCAAAAACTAAAATAGAACTATCCCCCAGCGGGGGATATTTTGGGAGGCTGATCCTTCCAACCCTTTCAGAGTTTCCAAAAAATGCTCACCATTCTTGAAATGCAAAGCCTGACAAAGAAAACAGGGGTTAAACTGGAATTCTTGTTGCCAGCACTGATCTGGACAGAAGTTCTTAGAGAGTGTAGCAAAGCCAGCAACAGAAATAACCTTTGGCTCTATTGCACAGCTCTGCATTCATTGGTCATGGCAACAAAGGTTGGCTTTTAAACCCATCTGCTAAGGAAACCTTTGCAGAAATGTGAGCTTCTAATGCTACTTTTCTTCAGAAGTTAGGAGGCCTTAATACAGTGTACACAGATGAGAGCCTGAAAGAGGAGAGAGCCCAGTTCCTGAGGATGGGTGGAGATGAGGAATCAGGT
>NW_020960195.1:0-1269 GCF_003031625.1 Empidonax traillii
TTCATGGGTATATTAATATATTAAATGACAACATTTATACTCTCTGCAATATGTGATGAAGACATTAAACATGTATTTAACTGACTGCTAGCTTTTCTCTAAAGAATATTTCCCCCTCCCACAGCTATAAGATTATTATATACAATAAAGTAAAAGGAATGTAACTATTGTGCAGGATACAGATGTACATTTATTGCCTATTTAATAATTTGTATTTTAAAATAATATTTTATTACAGATGTCTTTTTTTAACTGCTTTGCATTTTTTTCAAATATGCATTTAATGAATAACTTCTACTTCACAATCCTGTGAGATTAACAGAAGAAATATAATTCTCATAGATTATTATTTTATTATAATTTTTTTCCTGATTTATCCAATTGACTGCCAGAAGTTTCACCCAATCTGTGTTTTAAACTAGATGAATCCTACTTACCAACACTACTTCATTTCAACACTTAGAAGCCAAAAAAGTGGATGCAGGTGCTTGCAGTTTCTAATACAGTTCTGGTGCAAGCCAAACAATATACCAGGCACTCCAGCAGAGTAGTTATTGCTTCCACTGCCATGCAGGACCATAACAACCAACCTCTGCCAGAACTTCCCTTTTAATGATAACTCGACTAATTACTTAATAGATTCAGAAACCCAGGGCCTGGATATCAGAAATTTCATTATACACAAAAATAATACATGAATAATACAGGCTTTATGCTTTACTGAAAGAAAAATATTCAAGTAGCTGTTGCATTGCTACTAGAAAATGATGATTAAAATAAATAACCATTATAACACAAATAATTAGTAGGCTTTGTGAACTATGATACTTTAAATCCAAAGATCCATAAATCCACCCAGAGGTGCAGCTATAGCCTAGTGAGTATTTCCTCATTTCTATGTGCATAAAATAGATAGTGTGATAGGTGAAGACACTGGTTTTTATTCCAAGCAAATTAAAATAAAAAGGGGATACTAACAAAAAAACTATTTCTGTATATTTACTAACTTCTAGGCGTACCGTGGAGTCTGTAAGGTGAAAGGTCCTGTCTGGACCTAACACCAGGGAATCTTTTGCGGCGGGGAACAAATTATAAATGAAAATATATTTCTCTGTGCCATGTGGATACAGAGAGGCCCTCCAGGACTTGCAGCTGAGGATGATGCAAGACCCCCCCTGTACAAGCCCAGGGGAGATAACATCCACCCAACCAGGGGGTAACATCCACCTCCAAAGCAGGGGAATTACCTTTTAAGGCAACAAAGGGACA
>NW_020960195.1:5960-9010 GCF_003031625.1 Empidonax traillii
AATGAATATTCAACAACTGATATCGAGAGAGTACAAAGGCCCAGTTTTCAAGCAGGGTGTGTGTGTCTCTGGCGGGGCACTGGCCCCCCAGGCCACCCAGCGCTGTTTGCTTTATTATCGCTTGCTTAATAAATTTATTAATTTTTAATTGGAACTGAGTTGTCTAAATTCTTAAACTAACTTATAACAGATAGGATGTACCAGTATTCCACCTTTTTTCCTTCTGCTTGAACTGCTTTTCCTGTTACCTGCACCTTTCTTAGGAGAATACATTTATGTCACCCTAAAAACTTTCCATCCTTACTTCCTTCCTGCTTTCCTTCCTTCCGGCCTTCCTTCCTTTCTTTCTTTCTTTCCCTCTTTCTTTATCTTTCTTTCCCTCTTTCTTTCTCTCCTTCTTTGTTTCTCACTTTCTTTCTCTCTTATTTCTTTTCTCCCTTACTTTCTTTTCTGCTCTCTCTTTCTTTCTTTCTCTCCAAATCTTTGTTTCTTTAATTATTTCTCTTTATTTCTTTCTCTTTCTTTCCTTCTCTCTCTCAAATTTTCTTTCTTCCTTCCTTCCATCCATCCATCCTTCCTTCCTTTCTTTTTCTTCCTTTCTTTCCCTCTTTCCTTCTAACCTTCTTTCTCTCTTTCTCTCTTTTGTTCTTTCTTTTTTTTCTCTCTTCTCTTTCTCTTTGTCTCTACCAGTTTCTTTCTCTTTTTCTGTCTCTTTCTGTCTTTTTCTTTCTCTCTTTCTTTTTCTCTCTCTCTTTCCCTCTTTCTTTTCTCTCTCTCTTTCTCTCTTCTCTTTCTCTCTCTCTTTCTACTTTCTTTTACTTTCTTTCTTTCTTTCATTCTCTTCTTTCTTGCTTCTTTCCTTTCTTCCTTTCTTTCTTCTTTCCTTCTTTCTCTCTTTCTTTCTCTTTCTTTCTCTGTCTCTGTTTTTTCATTCTTTTTTTCTTTCCTTTCATTCTTTCTTTCTTTTTTCTTTCCTTCCTTTCTTTCTTTCATTCATTCTTTCTCTCTTTCATTTATTTCTTTTTTGATTTTTTTTTGTCCTATTTCTTGTATTGTTTCTTTCTTTTTCTCTTTATTTCTTTCCTTCTTTCTCTCTCTCTTTCTTTCTTCTTTTTTTCTCTCTTTCTTTTTCTTTTTTTCTCTCTTTCTTTTTCTTTTTTTCTCTCTTTCTTTTTCTTTTTTCTTTCTCTTTTTTTTTCTTCTCTCTTTCTTTTTCTCTTTATTTCTCTTCTTTCTCCTCTTCTCTCTCTCTGTCTCTATTTTTTCATTTCTCTTTCTTTCTCTTTCTCTCTTTTTTCTCTTTCTTTTATTCTTTCTTTTTCTTTCTTTCATTTTCTTTCTCTTTATTTCTTTCTTTTTCTCCATTTTTTGCTTTCTCTCCTTCTCTCTCTTTTATCTGTCTCCCTCTCTTATTCTCTCTTTCTTTCTTTCTTTCGTTTATTCTCTTTCTTTCTTTTTCTTTCTCTCTCTTCCTTTTTTCTTTTTTTTCTGTCTTTGTTTTCTTTTTTCTTTCTCTCTCTTACTTTGTTTCTCTATTTCTTTCTCTTTCTCTTTTCTTCTTTCTTTCTTTTTTCTTTTATTCTTTATTTCTTTTTGTTTCTTTTTCTCTCTTTTCTTTCTCTCTTTTTTCTTTTATTCTTTCTCTCTCTATTTTCTTCTCTCTCTTTCTCTCTGTCTCTTTTTTCACTTTCTTTCTTTCTCTTTTTCTCCGTCTTTCTATCTTTCTCTCTTTTTCTCTTTCTCTCTTTCTTTCTCTCCCCCTCTCTTTCTCTCTCTTTCTCTCCCCCTCTCTTTCTCTCTCTCTTTCTCTCCCCCTCTCTCTCTCTCTTTTTCTTTCTCTTTTTTTCTCTTTCTTTCTCTCTTTTTTCTCTCTCTTTCTTTCTTTCAACTTTCTTTCCTTTTCTTTCTCTCTCTCCTTCTGTCTTTTTATTTCTTTTTCTTCCTCTCTTTCTTTCAATTTCATTCCTTCTTTCTCTCTCTCTTTTTCTTTCTTTCTTTTTCTTTCTTTCATCATTTATTCACTTTCTTACCCTCCATTTCTTTCTCTTTATTTCTCTCTGTATTTCTCTCTTTCTCTTTTTTCTTTCATTCTTTTTTTTACTTTATTTCTTTTTTTCTCTTTTTCTTTTATTTCTTCTTTCTTTCTTTCTCTTTCTCTCCCTCTTTTTCCCTATCTTTCTTTCTTTTTCACTTTCTTTGTTTTTTTCTCTCTTTCTTTTCACTTTGTTTCTCTCTTTTTTTTCTTCCTGTCTCTTTCTTTCTCTCTCTCTTTCTCTCTTTCTCTTTCTTTCTTTTTTTCTTTCATTCTTTCTTTCTTCCTTTTTCTCTTTCTTTTTCTTTTGTTGTCTTTCTGATTTTCTTTCTTTTTCTTTTTTTTCTTACTTTCTCTCTCTTCTTTCTCTCTTTCTTTCTTTTTTTCCTTTCTCTCTCTCTCTTTCTTTTCTGTTTCTTTCTTTTTTTCCTTTTCTTTTTCTCTGTCTTTCCCTCTCTTTTTTTTTTTCTCTTTTTTTCTTTATGAAACATAAATTTCAGCAATGAATTCCTTGCCAGTAAAGTCACACTGAGAAATTTCTAGTAGCATCGTCTCCTTTACCACAGCTTTTATCACAGAGCTGACTGTTGGTAGACTAATAATAAAACCTTCCTATACAGCTGAAGTCATGTTGAGGTGAGGGCATTAGGAAACAGTGGAAAGCATTGGTTTCTTTACAATCCCTAAGAGGGCTCTCCAAGCAATTTCACATTTTTAGCAACATTCGTAAAACACTTTTTCACTCTGTATTTACAATTTCCCCTACTTAAATACAGAATCTGAACTGCAAATGCCATTCTAAACCAAAAAGTTAAAATTCTCCTGTTCTGTATTGTAGAGATCTATATCTGAGCTAGTTGTCTGTGCTACTTTTATAGCAGGATTAGCAAATCCTACAGGAGCTGTTTTAAACAGACCACATGAAAAACTTTCTAAAACTGTCCTTTCAACTGCAATGACAGTAAAATAAGTCAAGGGCAATTAACAGAGTTGCATATATTTAAATCTTTATCTTTGC
>NW_020960196.1:0-1173 GCF_003031625.1 Empidonax traillii
CGAGTGCTGCTGGTAAAATCGGCGGATCATGACCCTCAGGCCTTGTCTGGTTTTTAAGAATAACCAAGTGCAAGCAACCAGAGCACATGAATGATATAAAGAGCTGCAGGTCAGGGGCCTTGCCTCCAAACACCTCAGAGCACAGGCAGGAGCTGCTACATTCACTCACACGGCACTTTAAAACGCTTAATTGTCAGCTCGTTCTTGAGCTGAGATGCCCTCGATATTCTGCTGCCCTAACAGGAGCCACCAGCACCCCAGCCCTTTCCACCAGAGCTGCCCACACACCTGCAGACCCCAGCACCTCGAAGGGATGATGTGAAACAACCCACAGAGGGAAGGGAACATCCCGGGGTGGGTGTGAACAGCACCAAAACACGTCTGTTTTGGTCAATAAACACGAGCTGATCCCTCTGCAGAGCGGCTCCAGCTGCCAGGTGGGCACAGCGGGAAATGAACTGCCTGGGGCAGCAGGGCATGCCAGGGATGGAAATGGGCACCGGGAGCGCATCAGGAGAGAGAACCTTCATCTACTCACTGCAGGAGGCAGCTGGAGCTGCAGCCAGGACTGAGCTCAACAAGCAGGCCATGGGACTTGGAAAGGAGCAGGGAGAGGGTGTTGTAAAATAACACTCCTGCTAGAGAGCAAGTAAAGAGAAACTAATTAAGGATTAATATTAAATGAAGCTGAGAGAAGTGGACAGGGTAAAATCAGCCCAAAAGGTCTGTAAGGAAGGGACACGATGCAATCTGGTGGAAAGCAAGGACAGCAAGACTGGTGCTGGTGCTTTTTCTACATTATTCATACAGGAAAAAAACCAGAAGCAAGCCTGAAGTAGAGCAAGAAAAATATTATATACGAGAAACAAAAGCAAAACCTCCATACGGAGTTCATTTCAGCATCACCCAAAGAGCAAAATGCCTGTGCCTGGTAAAGCCACAGCGGGGCACAAAGCAGCAGCAACAGTGGGAACAACAGCAGCAGCAAACATCGCTGCCCATCCCTTCCAGTCCCCAAAATGGAAACATCTTCACAAACCACAGCACTGGCATGTCAGTCACTCCCTGACAGCCACGGCTTGGAGATCAGCCCTTGGCTATTCTTCCAGGCAACTTTAGGGGGAAGGTCACAACTAGAGAGCCAGGTACATTGCCCAGAGGTAAAAAAAAAAA
>NW_020960196.1:4846-9007 GCF_003031625.1 Empidonax traillii
AAAAAAAAAAAAAAAAAACAACAAAGGATGAAAAGTAAAGATGAGCAGAACGAGATAAGTTTTGTTCTTGGCAAACCAGCCCTACTGAGATTTCCATGTGATTAACTTGAAATATAGAGGGGTTTATCAGCCCGTCTCCATGTTTGCATTCCAGCACCTATGAAAACCACATGTGCAAAGGAAAATACACTGCATTTGCCTTTCACTGAGCACCAGAACCACGCATTAGTCACAATTCCAGAGGAATCCATCAAGGAAGATTTCATAACTATTCCTGTTGTTGTTCTCCAGCTGCCCTGCTGATGTTTCACTGAAGTTCGCCCTGACTTCTCTGCACTCTGTTCCAACCTATGCAGAGCATCCACCCCTTCCCAAATGAAACTGTTTCCTTAAACCATTCCCATCAGCCCGTGCCTTCTCCAGCTGTCAGCAAATACCTCCTTTCTTTTGTTTTTCAAAAGAACGTTCTCACAATCCAGGCGAGCCCTTCCATTTTAGTTTGACTTGCAGGTATTGCTGAAGAGGTTTGCAATTATTATGATGACATTCCCAACTGCCAGCGAGCTGAAAGATCAGGTTCCAAACAGCTCTGAATCACTTCTGGTTATTCTGCAGGTCTGTCTCTTACAGATGTTTCAGAATTTTCAGCTGGGAGTCCCTGAGCACCAGAATGAAATGATCAATTGCTCCAATTTAGCTCCGGAAGGGAACTGAATCGAGATTCTCTGTGATGTCCTCGTTCAGGGCTTTGCAAACCCGGCCTCTTGGAAGAGAAGGGGAAAGGTACTTGGAAACAGAGGTGGCTGCAACACAGCAGCCAATTCCCTGCCATTTAACATCCCAGCGCTGGAGTCACTGCTAATAACAAACTCCATCTGTAAACCCATTAAAGCAACAAAACAGCCCCATTTGCCACATAAAAAGTAATGGCTTTGTCCTCGAAGAACAGACAGAAACGATGTTTGTTTCAGCGAGGCGGGGAAGAGTTGTTCTCGTGGTGATTGTCCTTCCTTCCCCCCCACAGGTCTGTAAACGTTCCTACCTCCAGCGGCTTCCCGGGGCCGCCCCCTGCCCTCAGCTGTTCTCAGGAAAACCCGCCCGGGGCAAACACTGAACCGACAAATACCAAAAACCTACATCACTTTACACGCCTTTCAGCAGAAAGCTTTGAGCCCTGCAAACCCAATTACAGGAGCGAATGGAGCAGACATCTGAGAGGGTAATTATTCCTAATTAGATTTTGACACAATCTTTGGGAGACAGGCATTTGAGTCATAAGGAGAGACGTTCTCACACCAAAATTCACCAGAATGGTAGTTACTGTGTTGAGAAGTCAAATACAGCGGTGCAGTGCTGAGAGAGATGAATCCTCAGGGAAGAGACAAGGAGTCCTGGAGCCACCTCAGCTCCTTCCATCCCTGAGAAGCCTTTCCTGGCCCCAAGGGGTGGGTGCCCAGGGCAGCAGCAGTGCTGCCTTCCAGCTTGCTCCTTCCACCTCCTCTGCTACCCGTCCAGTGGATATTTCAGCCTCCCATTCCCGTTTTTCTCACAATTGTTCCCTGCTGTGTGCCCTCCTCACCCCAGTTTTTGTGGCAGTCTGTCCTTCACCCATCTTAAACCCAGTGTTTGCTGACACCTGCAGCAAACCAACCCAAATCTCACTGACAAGGATGGAAAGAGGGAAAGAGTTCCTTCATTATTCCAGTGGGTGCCACACCATGTGTGGCGTGGAACTAATAAACCCCTTGACTGCAGTGTGGACTGGGGGGTTACTCTGCCAGTTCTGCCTTCATGAATCCTTCCATTTGAAAGTTCCTTTAAAGTGGCTGAATCTCCCTTGAAGTCATTTACACCCCGTGGGGAAGAGCAGCACTGAGGAATCACCCACATTCCAAGAAGTGCCGTGGCTTAGTGCTCCTCCATTCCATGAGAATGCATCTCTATGTGTGTGTGCATATACATATTTGCTACCTAATCATTCCTCTGGTGACTCCTGGAAAAGGCCTCGGACACACAGAAATGGCAGAGACAAGAGCAGGTCCCTTTGCTTTGTAGCACAGAAAGGAAGAGTGAACTCTTGGAAATCCAGGCCTTCCCCAAAGCCAAAGTGGGGATGGCCCTTTTCCTGCCCCACCTCAGGCCTCTCCCAGTGCTGCAGCTCCAAACATCCTGCTTGCAGGAAGCACCTGGAAACCACAGTGTGACCTGTGCACATACATTTACACCCTGAGAGAAACGAGCCAGGAATCTTTCCATGCCCCGCAGTGAAAGAGCACAAGTTTTATCTCCTGTGATTAAATTAGCGCTTGGCCTGCAGAAAAGTTGTGGCTGTGATTTGCCTGGATCGCTCCTGTGTGAAGCACTTGCCTTATTTTCCCTCTAATTGCAGCTGGGCTCCCATTTTGGGAGATGCCCACTGGCTCTGGCACATCTCTCTCTGCTGATTACATCACCTCCAGGAGCCTTTCATTGACAGCAGCCCTCACTTGCACCTCTGGTTTCAGATCCATTTTGCTGCTGCTGCCCTGCCATCAGGAGCCAAATTACCAAATTAGCAAGGGGGAGAGATCCAGGCTTGTGCATTTGCTCAGGTTCCCTCCTTTCACAGTAGGTCCAGCAGATATGCACATCTATTTTTCAGGAGATCAATCAATAATCCTGTTTCCTTTGCTTGCATCCCCAGTGCAGCATTTCCATCCTATTCCCACAGCATGCAAAAGGCTCAATTCCTGTTTACCCACCACGGAGCAACAGGTGAATACATTTATGCACAGGCTTCAAGGAGGTTTAAAATAAGACAAAACAAACTCTTCTCTGACAGCAAACAGGGCAATAATAAATTGTGCTAACAGGGCAGCGGTCATGGCCAGTGGAAAATAATGAGCACCCTGTCTGGTTGTGAGGGATTCCCTAAGGATGCTGTAGAACCAGCAAATGTTTCCCTGACTAACCAGGGAAAATGAAGCTGCAGGCCTGTCAGCCCTTCCTGTAAAATGCAGCAGACAGAAAGCCTGAAATAGCAGTTCTCAGCAGAACATGAATTATTTAAAGAGCTGAATGGTGGTGAGCCCCCATTCACTGGACTGCTCTGGATACACTCGAGCATGGAGCATTAGGATCGGCATCTCTCAGTCAGCCTCAACTGCTGCAAATGCAACCTGTCCACCCTAGGAGCTGGAACTCCATGCTCCCTGTGGGTTCTCCCCACTCCAGATATTCTCTGGAATGACTCTCTGTGCCCCAGTTGCCAGTGCAGCCCACTGCAACCATGGAATCCCACACCTCTGCCCAGGCTCCCTGCTGTGTCCCAGGAGAAACACCAGACTGAGGGGAGAGCTGGAAAAATGACACTCATGCTTGGGTATGGGCTTGGAAACTCCAAAATTAAACTGCCCAGTTCACACTCCATTATCAAGTGTATTGTTTTATGTTATATATTCATTACAAAGGCTGTGCCAGAGCCAGTCCCTTTTTCCAAGAGCATTGCTGGAGCAGGGGCAGGAGCCTGCCCAGCATCCCTGGGAGCTGCCCACAAACACCACCCTCTCCTTGCAAACCTCACTCGCTGCTCTATTCTAATGAATTCCAGCTGCAAAAAAAGCCCCCCAAAACCCAGGCCTAACCCCCCCAAACATCTTCCACCTCTGTCACCCTGACCAAAGTGCCCCCAGTTGAGAGTTAATAAATGGGTACAGGACTTTCAAATGACACAGGGTAAGGTGGCTGCAACAACACATTTAGGCCCAAATTTAGCCCCATTTCTGTGCCCCCAAACTCGGTGCAAGGTGTCCCTGACTGTGCTGGCCAAACTCCGACACGGCACACGATGCCAGCAGCTGCTTTTTGCTGCATAACTGGCACATCAAGGGTGTAAAAAGCTCTATTTCTGCTCCTCTCTCTAACCTGATTTGGGGCTGGGATGGATTATGTAAGGTTTGCAGGTGGTTATTCATCAGCACAGCCTGACAGCATTTGATCCTGCACTATTCCAAAGCAGCAACTAATGAGACATTTAAGAAAGAAGATGAAAAGGAAGAAAGAAGAGCAGATAAAAGAAATGCATTGTTTCTTAAAAATAACAAACCCCCAAACAAAAACAAGCAATAAGCAGAACAACTGGAAAGTAAAAGAAAGAACATTTTTGTGAACCCTTTTGCCTTT
>NW_020960197.1:0-1516 GCF_003031625.1 Empidonax traillii
TTGCAGAGCTGCTCTTTCCACTTCCACACTGTCCTTGTGAGCCCCTTTCTGGCTGCAAGGCCTGAGTGCTCTCTGAGCACAGTCCTGGGGGTGGGAGCCCTTTGAGCACAGGCAGGGACAGGCACTGGGAACTTGTGAAGCAGAGCTGGCCTCCCTGACAGCATCTCCAGGATGCTGTGGGATCTTCTGAGGGCACTGCGTGTCCTACGTCACTTCCTTGCTGCAGGGCTGGAACGCTCCTGCAGTGACACCAGGACACTCCTGCTCTTTGCATTCCCAGCCTGATTTTTAGACCCACTCTTCCCCTCCTGTTCCCAGGGACATCCTGGGAGTCCTTCAGAGTTGCCATCCCGGGCCAGCTCCTGCCCAGCGTGAGCAGCCCCAAGGTCTCTCCCCCTGCTCCTCTCACCTCACCAGTGCCACTGTTTGCTGCAGCCTCCTCCTCCTGGCCTGGCACAGCCCAACACAGGGAGAGTTGGACACAGCCCTTGTTCTACCCCCTCCTCATGGCCCTGCCCAAGCCCCTCAGCTACAGCCTGATGGTCAGAAACCTTCAGGGCAGGGAGGCACCGGGGAAAATGCTCAGCACTGTCATGGACTGCTGGGAGAGACCACTGGAATGGTGGGTCTGTAGGGAGAAATCACTGCTGCCTCCCTTCTGAATCCCCCTCAGCACCTGGACAAGCCTGTAATTTGTTTGGTTTCCATGAGGCCCTGCAGTGCCACAATGGCCGCTTGATTCCAGGAGGGTGCACAGTGTCATCACAAAGCTGAGCCCACCCAGATGAAACTTTGGGGGAGATTAGGAGGAACTGGGACAAAAAGGATTGGATATTTGGGGAAGGAAAGAGGGGCTTGGCCAACAGCGAGGAAAGATTGTGATGAGGCAAAACCAAGTTCAGGGGAGACTGAGGGTGCTGAAACACCGACTGTGCAAAAATTCTTGATGGACCTTTGCCATCTTTGTAACTTCAAGCCCCAACCTAAAAGTGCTGTCCCTCCCACTGAAAGGAATCCACTGCTCTAATCCCAACCTCAGCCTGACCCTAAAGGCACAGCCCAAATCCAGAACTCCAGACTCTTATTTGTCCTCTAATGACCTCCTCAATCCCAAACCTGCATTGTAAGTGTGAAAAGACAAGCTTTATTCCTAATCCAGCCCCAAACCCTAATCATGAACCAGACACTGCCAGCAGAACAACAAACCTCCCCCAGTTCTGCCTAATCCTGACCCTGAGCTCTAAACCCCAAGGCCTGACCATGAAGCACCCCCAGAGCCCTTGGGAGCAGGGCAAGGACCTGCAGGGCCCAGAGAAAATAAGGGAGCTTGGCTAAAGCTGACAGGGCAACATTCCACCAGAACAGAGCATTCCCCACAGCACTGACTGAGCACAAGCCAACCCATGTGGGAAACCAGGCCCTCAGCGTCCCCGATGGCTCGATAGGAAAGAGGGTTCAGACACTTCCAAGTTGGCTGCAAACTGGAACACTTTATTAACAGGGCTCCTGCCTTTTA
>NW_020960197.1:7689-9007 GCF_003031625.1 Empidonax traillii
TTCTCTGGCCCCACAGCAGTGCCCACCCCAGGGTGCTGCAGAGCTCTGGGCACTCCCCCCACAGCCCCAGCCCCTCTGAAGGGCACAGCAGCTCCTGGGGGACAGAGAGGAGTCTCAGCATCCCCATCAGCTCAGGGGCTGGACACTCAGCATGGCAGCAGGAAATGGAGGTCAGGGAAACTGCAGGAGTCCTGGTGTCCTCTCTAGGAGATGCCCAGCACAGCCTGACTGTGCCCCTCAGTGCCAGCCCCTCTGCCCAGCCCAGCACAGAGTCCTGGCCCAGGGACAGAGCAGCCTGTCCCAAGGGGGGCTGCAGAAAGAGCTTTCTCTGTGCCAGGGATTCCTCTGTGCAGGCACAGAAATGCTGCCTTGCTCTTCTGCAGGCACATCCCTTTGCCCAGGGCAGTGTGTCCAGGCTGCCTTGGCCACTTGCAGATCCCAGCCTGGGATCCCTGCAGGACCCTGAGCTGGAGGAGCAATTTTAAAGCACTTACGAGCCAAGTATCACAGGATATTGGATTTTTAGAACACACTATTGGATGCTGAGAAAGGCAAATTGACTCATTAGCTGAAGTAGCACTGCAAAACAGGTGAGGAATAGATTTACTCTTTGTGAAGCAGGGGGGGTTGTGTGTTGCTTTAGGAGAAGCTTGCTCTTTCTAAGCCAAGCAATCAGGAGTAATTAGGGAGACCTTAGCAATGGTTAGAAAAAAGTTACAAGATAAGTATGCCACTGACTCCAGAAACCAAGGTCTTTTCCAATCATGGTTGAACACCTCCCCTTGGCTAACCACCTTATTATCAGCTGCGGTAGGGCCAGTTTTGTTGTTTGTTACTGTATTAACTGCTGGGCTGTGCATAATAACATTTGTAACCAAGCGCTTTAATGAGGTGATGCACGAAGCTAGAAAACTGCATTACAGAAATTCTTAGCCACTGGAAAAACAAGACAGATTTGCAGAAACTTCGCAAAAGAATTTACTAAAGATTTAGAAAAGGAGGGAAATGACTCGAGAATGTAAGTGGATAAAATTGATATTAGAGTATAAATAGAAAAGAAGAATAGTCATGTTTAGGTTTAGTGATTATGTATTTAGTTAAAGAGTGCTGAAAGAATAATAATCATTGTATAAAAGTTGGACAGCTGAGAAAGGGAGTAGAATAATGGGGTATAGTGTTCTGTTTGTAACTAGGAGACCAGATCATGAGGGATGCTGTCATGGACCCTGTGAGGAAGACACACGGCCTTCATCCATACGACCAGCCGAGACGACCACCAGAGAGACTCAGAGCATGTGCAACCAAGCAAGATGGAACT
>NW_020960198.1:0-7124 GCF_003031625.1 Empidonax traillii
AAAGATCCTACAAGCTGTGGGATGTGGCAGCTTTAGCAGATCCCTGCAGGAAGGGAAGTTTCAGTGTCCTCCAGCCAGAGAATTCTTCCTTCAAATCCTGGGAAGGTTTCTCCCGCAGTGAGAGCTCAGTCCCCTCCCAGCCCAGGCTGCCTCTCACCTCTCTGCCTTCTCTCCTGTGCCCTGGGTGCTGCAGGCAGTGTCCTTAGCCCTGCTGGGCTGTGCAGAGGAGCTGCTCAGCAGCAGAGCTGTGTCTTTGAAGATGTTCTTGGTTGCCAGGAGCTCCCTGTGTGCCAGGAGCCCGGCCCAGCTCAGCAGCACAGCAACAGCCCCAGGCATTTCATCAGCCTCGGGGGCTTTGGGGACGAGTCTCTGAACCTCAGACCCTGAGGAGAGTTGCAGGAACCTCTTGAGGGACCAAGTGAGATTCAAACTGTAAAGTTTCTTGTAGTGTTAATGGGTCCCACTGAGGGATCCAACTGAGAAAACATCTTGTTAGAGCACAAACATTGAAACTTTGATGACAGGTCAGAGAATCACAAAATCATCAAGGTTGGAAGAGACCTTTAATATCTTTTTGTCCAACTATCAACCAGAACCACCATAATCATTCTTAAACCATATACAGATGCTATCTGAATGCTTCCAGAGACTCAATGACTTTTCCAGGAATCTTTTTCAAGTGCCTAAACATTTAGTGAAAATGAATCTAGAGGCTCAAGATGCACTGTTTCTAAAAATGGCACTAAAACAATCAAAGATTGTCAAGAAATATTAAGATCCCTCAAAGATCCCACTTCAATGGACATGGTTAAGGTGTCTCCCAGTGTAGGATCCAACAGGTACAACAAATCCCTACTAACTGAAGTCCTGACAGTGCAACCACAACAGAAGGAGGCTCTGTGTCACCACTGCACACAAACAGGGCATTGTAAAAGGGATTGCCCTCAGCTGAAAAGAGGAGCCCCTACAGTACCACCCAGTTTGTGTCCCCCATGCCAAAGGGATTGCCCTGGGCCAGAGACTGTAGATCACTCTTGGACAGAGAGGGGAGGCCGCTTTCACCGAAAGCTGCACAAAGGCTGGCCTCGATTTCGGGAAATGGGGAGCCGAGCACAAAGGGCAGAAATGATAAAAAATGCCCCACAAGTCAAGCACACCCAGCTGCTCCCCTCACTCCCAGACAGAGACCCAGAGCAAGTGTCTCTGGGGTGGAGTTGGCATCTCCCCACCAACTCACAATAAGCATTGACAACTACCAAACAGTCCTTGTGAGACCAACGAATAACCTTCCAGTACCTGCTGGAAAAGACATTTTTACTGGGGCTGCTCCATCTAATAATACAGGGTTAACAGTTATCCCACAATCAGTGACTGTAGACAACCCTAAGGCATTAGAAGTGACTGTAAAAGCTCTATTTCCACCTGTGGAGCAAGACACAGAAACACCCATTGCCAATTTAACCCCCATTGCTGTAGGGGGGGACACTTTGGACTCTGTGCCGATGGTCCAGTGGTCACAGTCTGTTTTACTCCATCACCCAATGCCAACCTGCAGGGTATTTTTTCCCAACACTAACCAATGTGCTCCAGTTCAAGGTCTTACAGACACAGGAGCAGACATCACAATCTTTGCAGAGAGCGACTGGTCGAAGGAATGGAGCACTACGGAGCCCTGCATCGACATCAAAGGGGTAGGAGGAGCCCAGACACCGCTCCAAAGTGTCTCCACTTTACTGACTGAAGGACCAGAAGGTAAAACTGCCTCAGCAAAGCCCTATGTCCTTAATATCCCAATGACCCTCTGGGGGAGAGATATGATAGGACAATGGGGAGTCCAACTAACTACCTCAAATTTAGTTTAAAGGCCACTGGTGAGCTGCAATCTCTTGCCCTCACATGGCTCTCTGACCAGACAATCTGGGTATCCCAGTGGCCCTTAAAGGGAGAGAAACTGCGGCAAATCAACCTACTAGTACATGAACGACTAGCAAAGGGATGTATCGTGCCAACTGATAGTCCCTGGAATTTCCCCATTTTTACCATACGGAAATCCAATGGAAAGTGGAGACTGCTACAGGATTTAAGAGAACTCCATAAAATAATAGAGCCAATGGGGGCTCTCCAGGCAGGATTCCATCACCAGCAATGATACCTTCAAACTTGCCGATTGTTCTTATTGATAGAAAAGATAATTTCTTTAACATTGCATTAAACCCTAAAGACTCTCGTAGGTTGGTGTTTACGCAGCAGAACCATCTCGGCGCTATCACTGGACAGTCCTCCCACAAGGAAGGAGGAACAGCCCCTCCATTTGCCAAAGAGTCGTTGCAGACGTGTTATCACCAATCCATCGACAGTGTCTCGATACCATCGTATCTCACTCTAGGGACGATCTCTTGCTGGCAGCGCAATCCGAGGGACAACTCCTGCAAGTGCATTTGTCTGTGAAAACTGCACTATTGACACATGGTCTGAAATTGCACCGGGGAAAGAACAAGTGACAGTTCCATGGAAATACCTTGGATTTCAAATTAAGAACACCACACTTCAGCCCCAGACTGTTACTTTACCCACTGACATCCACAAATTAAATGATTTGCAGTCCCTACTGGGCTTAATCAGTTGGGTGAGGCCTATGTTAGGTGGAACAACAGACACTCTGAAACCTCTTTTTCAGCTCCTGAAAGGGGAGGTAGACTTAACCTGCCCTCGACGCTTAACACCGGCAGTCCTGGCAGTATTAAAGGAAATAAATCAAAGACTGAGTTCCTGTCAGAGTAAATGAAAAGTGTGTGGGTTACCTCTTGTTTTAGTAATTTTTAAAGGTATCAAAAAACCTTATGCTCTAATATTAGAATTAAAAGGCAAAGATTTTCTGTTATGGGAATGGGTTTTTAAGCTTCCAGTTTTCCAAACCCATTCCTCCATATCCTGAGATGCTCTCCAAAGTCTGCCACAAAAGCAGATTGCAGCTTTGGGAGCTCTTGGGGAGGGATTCAGATGTTATCTATGTTCTTCTGTCTACTGTTCAACTAACTCAATTGCAGATTCATAGCTCTGATTTTCAGTTAGCTGTTTCTGATTGCAGGAGTCAATTTTCAGTTCAGCTTCTGTCTATTCCTTTTTTGCAGCTGCTGGCCCTTACTCAGCCAGAGCTCACACACAACTATTCTCCTGTTCCACTAACCAGTGCTAGAACTGTGCTCACAGATGTTTCTGGCAGAACGTCTAACGCAGCAGTCACCTGGCTCAGAGCAGGAAAATGGGTACATGACACACACAAGGTAAGAGGTTCCTCTCAGATAGCAGAGCTCTCTGCAGTCACACCTGCATTTACACTATTTCCAGAGCCTTTAAACATTGTTTCCCATTCAGCCTCTGTTATTGGAGCAGTCTAATGAATTGAGAATTCATCCATAAAGATGAATTACAATTACAATTAGCTCATATGTTCAAATCATTACTGTGTGAAATTAGTCACCGTAAACACAAATTCCACATAATCCACCTTTGTTCTCACACTTCTCTCCCAGAGCCTGTCCTAGCAGGAAATCATGAGGCAGATCAAATAGCTGATACAGGGCACCTTGCCCAAACTGCAGTAGTTCCAATCAATTACGAAAAAGCAAAGCTGCCCCACGGATTTTTTCACCAAAATTCAAAATCCCTCAAAAGAACATTCCACCTTACACTATCTCAAGCCAGAGCAATTATTTCTGTGTGCCCTGACTGCCAGAGACTCACTCCTCTACCATCTGAGGGGGTAAACCCTCGTGGAATTAACCCACTGGACATCTGGCAGTAGGACATAAGGCATTATTCACCATTTGGAAAATTAAAACACATCCATGTGTCCATTGACACGTGTTCTGGTGCCATTGCAGCAGCAGCAGCACATGCAGGAGAGAAGGCCTAAGATGTCAAAAAACACCTTCTATCTGCAATATCAATCCTTGGCATCCCCAAAATGATAAAAACAGATAACAGACCGGCATACACTTCTCACTCTTTGAAAGAGTTTTTCAACATGTGGGGCATCTCCCATGTCACAGGGATCCCCCACTCCCCCACTGGTCAAGCAGTGCTAGAACGTGCCCATCAAACACTCAAGGATATGTTAACCAAACAACAAAACACCACAATTGGACTGAGATGGTGAGTGTGGGAATGGTTGGGGTTTGGTCGATGTGCTGCTAAAGTCAGGCATTGGTTTCCTTTCTTGGAGCTGAGGAAGAGAAGAACCCAGGGACTGCAGGAACCCCTGAGACAGCCCAAGGGACGTGCTTTTGGAAGGTGGATGGACAGGCCCAGCTCTCTGCAAGATAAGTGGAGGGCTCTGAGCCAGAGAGGGGATGAGAGCCGGGTACAGGCTTGGGAATTACCAGGAGGGCTTTTGAAATGAGTGTAGGGAAGGGATGTCTAAGAACAAGTCCCTTAGGAGAGGGAAGTGGAGAGGTTGAGTTTTGACCCCAGCACTGGGGTGTGCAGGGCAGAGCAGAGAATCTCCCCCATGTAAGATTCTTGTGGGTCCATCTTTGCAGTTCTGACAGGCACTACTTGTCGCAGCCTATCCTCTCCATTCCAGAATAGGCCTTGGCAAGCAAAGAACCAACACTCAACACCAGTAGACACTACCAACCCATGTACTTTGAGCCCTTTTTTTATGTAACGGCCTATCCTGTCCATTCTGGAATAGCCTGTGGATACCAAAAGCCTAAGCTCCTACCATATGACAGTTCAACCCTATCTGTGTTCCAAAGACCCCTTTGTGATGTCACAGCCCATCCTCTCCATTCCTGAATAGCCCCTGGCAACCAAAAAGCCAACGTCCCAAAACCCCGAAATGCAGCCCTACTTGTGTGTCCTGGGTACCTTTGTGATGTCACGGCCCGTCCTCTCCACTCTGGAATAGCCCCTGGAAACCAAAGAACCAACATTACAAAATGTCACAGTGCAGCCCCACCCATCTGCCATGGGCCCCTTTGTGATGTTACGGCCTTTCCCCCAGGAAAGAAAACCTGTAACCTTTGGCTTTGAGGTTCAGTTGGTGGGGCACCTGGGCACTCCACGGGCAGCAAAAGCTGTCTGTCCTGCCACCTTTTGTCTGGGAAGAATGTTTGACCATATTCAATTTTGGGTGTCTCACCAACAAGCTCAGTGCAGGGCTCCTGTCCCAGTTTAAAAGAGACACAGGTGTTCTTCTGAGGATGAGTTATGAGAAAAGACCAAAACTCCTTCCTGTAAGCAATTAAAAATCTAAAATTAAGAGGCTCCTGTTGAAGGAAAACAAATTATAAAAAAGGAAAAATAACAGCCCTTTATTAAAGGGTATGTGTGTATTGGAAGAAACAATGAAAGAAAACAAGTAAAATAACCAAACAATACTCCTATACCCACCAAAAATCCCCTTCAAAACAAACCAATAAACAAGCAAAGGAGAAAAAGTAAACAGTTCCGTTTGTGCCCTTTGGTGCAATTCTAACCACAGGCAACAGGGGGTGCCGTTGGGTCACTAAAGATGCAGAACTTGTAGTGTCCTGTGTCAGTCACCAGGGGGCGCTGTTGGATCACTGGAGATGCTGAGCCTGCAGTTCTTTCTGCTGGCCAGCAGGGGGCGCTGTGGAATCACTGGTCATTGCCACGTGGGGGTAACACCCTCTGGGGTGTGTTGGAGAAACCCAAAATGGGTTTCCCTCCCCTTCCCCACGAACACTGGGATAAGGGGAGAGAGAGACGGGGGAGAGAAAAAACAAAAAAAAAGTCTCCCAAAATGTGGAAAAAACCTCACTCTTTTCGGCTGGTTGAATCGTGAGGTTAAGTTTTCCTTCTCCCTTTGATGTGCACAAGGACCACTGCTAAGAAAAGACATCAATGGGAATGGGGAAGGGGAAAAAAACCCTCCCAAAATAGTTCCTCTCCGATGAAAATCCAGAGAGGTTCCAGAGCAGGCAACCAGGCTGAGAACAAAAAAACAATACTGAGATCTCCTCTGACCTTGTTCCAGCCTCAGCAGAAAGCCCGAACTCCTGCCCCCATTTCCCAGGGAATGAGGAAGAAAAAAAAAAAAAAAGCAACAAAAAAAGAAGAGCCCCTAACCCCTGTTTCCCAGGAGATGAGTTTCTGAGCCCTTAACAAGAAAACAGGTTCCTTTCTGCTACTTAAGTGCCCCCCCTTAACAGCTCTGCATGCAGTGGGCAGAGGGGAGGGAAAAAAATTCCTGCTGAGTTTCTAAGAACCAGCAAAACCATGACCGGAACCCTCCGGTTTGCAACACTCCAAAGAGCATCGCCGATGCCCAGGACAATTCTGATCCCCCTCCACAAACACTCCTCCAGCTGTGACCCTTGTCTGGTGGGAAACACAAAGGGATGTGTGGGAGGGTTTCACTGACAACAGGGAGAATTTTGGAGAGGGACCTTTACACACCCAGACCTTGATGTGTCCACACATCTCTGCCTGAGTGTGGGTGTGAATTGACTGTGGTGTGAGTGTTGTTATTGGGAATCCATAATTCAGTCACTGTTCAGTTGCACAAATTATATTGAATCACTTGTTAACTGTTAAATGCTGCTAATCTCTTTTGCCCCCTTATCTTTCTGTTCAAATCCTTTGCACCCTGACTCTTTATATTCCAAGGCTCTGTGTAAATCACTCCCTTTTATAGAAAATTATATTTTCTTGACTTCCACTTTAAAATTGTACTCCTCAGCTAAACTACAAATTAACTCCAATTAGTTGTTGAAGACTTGAAGACACGAAGACAATTAAAGAAAAAAAAAATTTGGTTTTCTGTATTTTAATGAGCCCCACAGTGTGTTTAGAGACAAGTCCATCATCCTGAGGTACTGAGAGAAGATTGAAGAAGCTGCTCAAGAAGTCAGAAGCCAAACTGCCAGTCCCCTGAAGCATTGCTGGGCCCCACTGAGGGCAGGCATTGACAAAGCCTCCCCAGGGACTCCTGAGAGCAGATCCTTGCAGGCCAGGAGTGCAGGCAGACAAAGGCTCTGGGCAGTGTCACAATGGTCCCCTGATTCCATGAGACAACATTCCTAATTTACTGTCCAGACCAGAGGGAAATCACAGGAAGGGCCATGGTTTGTCAGGACTTGCTTTATCTGAGGGAG
>NW_020960198.1:12189-13882 GCF_003031625.1 Empidonax traillii
CCAGCTCAGGGCCCTGCAGGGATCCCAGGCTGGGATCTGCAAGTGGCCAAGGCAGCCTGGACACACTGCCCTGGGCAAAGGGATGTGCCTGCAGAAGAGCAAGGCAGCATTTCTGTGCCTGCCCAGAGGAATCCCTGGCACAGAGAAAGCTCTTTCTGCAGCTCCCCTGGGGACAGGCTGCTCTGTCCCCGGGCCAGGACTCTGTGCTAGGCTGGGCAGAGGGGCAGGCACTGAGGGGCACAGTCAGGCTGTGCTGGGCATCTCCTGCAGATGACACCAGGGCTCCTGCAGTTGCCCTGAGCTGCATTTGCTGTTGCCACGGTGAGTGTCCAACCCCTGAGCTGATGGGGATGCTGAGACTCCTGTCTGTGCCCCAGGAGCTGCTGTGCCCTTCAGAGGGGCTGGGGCTGTGGGGGGAGTGCCCAGAGCTCTGCAGCTCCCTGGGGTGGGCACTGCTGTGGGGCCAGAGCAGACTGGGCTGCTCCACCATTGACCTCTCGAATGAAATCACTTCTGATTTTCTCCTGAAGAATCAAGAGAATATGTGTTGTGTCCTGAAGCAAACACAACCAAACCAAACACAATCCCTGAATGACAGAATATGCTAAACTGGAAGGGACTCCCAAGGATCATTCAGTCCAACCCTTAGCTTTGCACAGTATCATCCTCAAGAGTCACACCATGAGCCTTAGAGGATCATCCAAATGTTCTTTTAGCTCTTTCAGCCTTGGTGCTTTGCCCACTGTCCTGGGGAGCCTGTTCAGTGCCCAACCACCCTTTGGGAAAGGAACCTTTTTCTAAGGTCCAACCTAACCCTGCCCTGACCCAACTCCAGGCCATTCCCTCAGTCCTGTCCCTGGTCCCCCCAGAGCAGAGCTCAGGGCCTGCCCCTTCTCTGCCCCTGCCCAGGGACTGTAGTGCAGTGAGGTCTCCTTTCAGTCTTCTCCTCTCCAGCTGAACACCCCAAGTGCCCTCAGTGTCCTCACACACCTTCCCCTCCAGGCCCTTCCCCATCCTTGTTGCCCTCTTTGGACACTCCCTAAGGGCTCAGTCTCTCCCTTTCTTTGTGTCCCCCCAAACTGCCTCAGTGTTGCAGGTGAGGCCGCCCCAGGGCAGAGCAGAGCGGGACAATCCCCTCCCTGGCCCGGCCAAGAGTTGAGCTGAAGTGGAGCTCAAACACATCCCCTGCCCTCCCCTGTGCTCCAGGGCAGTTACTTCATCCTGAAGGCCACCAGGCTGGTGGGGCCTGATTTATCCTTGGACAGTCCCTGCTCCTGCTCTTCTCTTTCAGTGCCAGACCCGTCACCCCCTGGAGCCCTTCCCTGTCTCACTGCTCCCCAAAGGCACCTTGTGCAGCCTGTGCTTCCCTGGCCTGCACTTTGGCCCCTGTCACAGATGGTGCCACCTTGGTTTGTCTTCACTCCCAGAGGAGCTCTACCAATGCCAGGGCCTTTCCAAAGGGACATTCCAAAGGAGTCTCTCTCTTCCCCTGAAGCTTCAGCAGCACTGTTCTGCCTGTTATCTGGGCTATTGAGTTTCCCTAATCCCTCATATCCTCACACCTGTCCTGACACACTGACCATCTCCAGGGTCATCTTCTCACACAGACTGTCAGGACAAAGGCCCTTCCCAGTTTTCTCCTCTCCTTCCTCTTTCTCCATTCAGATCCCTCTCACCTGGGCATGTGGGAAGG
>NW_020960198.1:20173-21186 GCF_003031625.1 Empidonax traillii
CAGTTAATGGGTGTTGACCCTGCTATGATCACCCCACAAGCACAGGCAGAAGGTATGCGGCCCCATGAAGTTAAAGCAACCACTAGGGCTGCTAGAGAAGCCATTCGCACAGCTTCAGCAGTTATTGCTAAGCCATCCCCGTGGTCTACCATCAAACAGGCTGAAAGTGAAACTTTTACACAGTTTGTAGACCGTCTTCAAGCGGCGATTGATTCTTCCTCCCTCCCCCCGGAGGCAAAGGGCTCAGTCCTTGCAAATTGTCTGCGCCAGCAATGTAATTCAGCAACCAAGGACATTCTGCGATCCCTGCCAACTGCAGCGAGTATCGCAGACATGATTAAACATGTCACAAAAGAAGAGCATTTTGCCCCAATTCAAGAGGCTGTTCACGCAGCAATAGCTAATGCAATGGTGTGTTTTAAATGTGGCCAGCCAGGACATGTGGCAGTAAACTGCCCCCAGCTCGGGAGTCCGGCAATAATACATCCCTCTCCTCAAATCAAACCTAGAGGGCCGTGTCTTGCATGTGAGAAAAAAGGGCACTTTGCTAAAGATTGTAGATCTAAAAATCAGGGAAACGTGAAGGGGAGGGGGCAATGCAACTGCCCTAGCAGCACCCAGCCCCCTCCCACCTGGAACATGGGGCGGCCACATATGGATGTAGCTACAAGGCATAAAACACCTCTAAACCTGACACTTTCCCTACTAATGAAAACTGCGAGCTTTTATTTGCAGGATTGGATCATCAAACGCCCTCGGAACCAATACAGCCCAGTGCCAGAGGAGAACGACACACCGACCAACACCCTGTCCCACCCTGCGGGCTCGGCGCAAACGGAAGCCGGACAGCATCAAGCACTTAAGTCACTGTCCGAAGTGGTTCTGCAAAATCGCAGAGGACTAGACATTCTGTTCTTACAAGCAGGCGGGCTGTGTGCTGTTCTTAAAGAGGAGTGCTGCGTTTTCTCAGTCCACACAGGGTTAGTGAAAGACACCATGGCCAAGCTGCGTGA
>NW_020960199.1:0-1622 GCF_003031625.1 Empidonax traillii
CCTGGCCTTTCTGGAGAACAGGGTGGCCAGCAGGCCCAGGGCAGTGATTGTCCCTCTGTGCTGGGCACTGGGGAGGCCCCACCTCGAGTGCTGTGTCCAGTTCTGGCCCCTGAGTGCAAAAAGGCCCTGGAGGGGCTGGAGCGTGTCCAGAGAAGGGAACGGAGCTGGGGAAGGGTCTGGAAAACATGTGTGATGAGGAACAGCTGAGGGAACTGGGGTTCTTTAGTCTGCAGAACAGGAGGCTCAGGGAGCACCTCATGACTCTCTACAATGACCTGAAATGAGGTTTTAATGGGGAAGGAGGTTCGGTCTCTTCTGCAAAGCCTGTAGTGAGAGCAAGAGAGAGAATGGCCTTGAGTTGCCTTGGGTGAGGTTAGATTAGATACTAAAAAATGCTATTTTTGTGGGAAAATGTTTAGGTGTCAGAATGTAGCCCTAGGTAGTGGTGAAGTCCCTAGAAGTGTTCAGATGTCATCTGGATATGGCACTTTGGGAAATGGATTAGGGGTGATTCTGGTGGCGCTGGTTGACAGCTGGACTAGAAGATCTTGAAGGTCTCTTCCAACCTTGATGATTTTGTGATTCTCTGACCCTTCATCACAGTTCCCAGGTTTGTGCTCTTACACAGCCCTGAAAATGTTTTCTCAGTTGGGTTCCTCAGTGGGACCCATTAAAACTACAAGAAACTTTACAGTTTGAATCTCACTGTGGTTTCTCGAAAAGTTCCTGCAACTTCCCTCAGGGCCTGATGTTCAGGGACTCATCCCCAAAGCCCCTGAGGGTGATGAAATGCCTGGGGCTGTTGCTGTGCTGCTGAGCTGGACTGGGCTCCTGGAACACAGGGAGCTCCTGGCAAGCAGGCAGTGCTGCAGAGAGACAGCTCTGCCCAGGAGCAGCTCCTCTGCACAGCCCAGCAGGGCTGAGGGCACTGCCTGCAGCACCCAGGGCACAGGAGAGAAGGCAGAGAGAGGAGAGGCAGCCTGGGCTGGAAGGGGACTGAGATCTAACTACACAAGAATCATTCACAGGATTTGAATGAAGAATTCTCTTGCTGGAGGACACTGAAACTTTTCTTCCTGCAGGGATCTCCTAAAGCTGCCACATCCCACAGCTTGTAGGATCTTTCAGAAGGCCTCTCCCAGTGCCTGCAGGGCAGAGGAAGTGGCCCTATGGCAGAGCAGGGCAGGAGCTGCAGGCAGCAAGGGCAGGCAGGAGAAGGCAGCAGGAGGTGAAAGGGATCCTGGGCTGGGAGGACAGGGCAGAGCTGCTCAGGGCAGGAACCTTGGCAGCCCTTTGGCACGGCAAGGCTGTGGCAGCAGAGCAGTGCAGGTGAGTTGCTGCAAGTGGCTCTTGCAGCTGCCAAATGGCAGCCCTGGCAGGAGCTGTCAGGATGGCTGTGCTGGATTTGCTGGGGGGCAGCAGGAGAAGCTGCTGCAGAGCAGGACTTGGTGGTGGCCCATCAGAGGCCCAGGGCCAGAAGGTTCCCTGTGCCAGGGCTGGCTGCGGGGTGGCAAGGTGGGGGTGCAGCCAGGGGTGCCCAGGGCTGTGGGGCAGAGCAGGGTCCTGCCCCCCCGGGCTGTGTGTGCTGGGGCAGGGACTCTGCTGCCTGCCAGGGGCAGCTC
>NW_020960199.1:7554-8996 GCF_003031625.1 Empidonax traillii
TGCTCTCAGGAGTCCCTGGGGAGGCTTTGTCAGTGCCTGCCCTCAGTGGGGCCCAGCAATGCTTCAAGGGACTGGGAGTTTGCCTTCTGACTTCTTCAGCAGCTTCTTCAATCTTCTCTCTTTATTTTAAGATGATGGAATTTTCTCTAAATACACAGTGGGGTTTATTAAGATACAGAAAAACAAATTCTTTTCTTTCCTTTAATTATCTTGATGTTTTCCAGTCGTCAGCAATTAATTAAAAATAATTTGCAGTTTAGCTGAGGAGGAAGATTTTAAAGTGGAAGTACAGAAATATATAATTTTCTATGAAAGGAAGTGATTTACCCAGAGCTTTGGGTTACTAGAGGGTCAGGGTGCAAAGGATTTGAACAGAAAGATAAGGGGGAAAAGAGACTAGTAGCATTTAATCATTGACCAACATAACAGGTAGCAATTTATTCAATATAATTTGTGCAATTGAACTGTGACTGAATTATAGATTCAAAATAAGAACACTTACACCACAGTCAATTCACACCCACACCCAGGCAGAGATTTGTGTACTCATCAAGATCTGGGTGTGTAAAGGTTCCTCTCTAAAATTCTCCCTGTTCTCAGTGAAACCCTCCCACACATCCCTTTGTTTCTCCCAACAGACAAGGGTCACCCCTGGAGGAGTGTTTGTTGAGGGGGATCAGAATTGTCCTGGGCATCAACGACGCTCTTTGGAGTGTTTCAAACCTGAGGTTCTGGTCATGGTTTTGCTGGTTCCTAGAAACCAGGCACAAATTTTTTTCCCTTCCCTCTGCCCATTGCATGCAGAGCTGTGAAGTGGGCATTTAAAGAGCAGAAAGGAAGCTGTTTTCTTGGTAAGGGCTCAGAATGTCCTCTCCTGGAAAACGGGGAAGAGGAGCTCTTGTTTGTTTGTTTGTTTGTTTGATTGATTGATTGTTTTTTGTTGATTTTTTTTTCCTTTTTTTCCCTCATCTCCTGGGAAACGGAGTAGTTTGGGCTTTCTGCTGAGACTGGAACAAGGTCGGAGGAGAGCTCGGTGTTGTTTGTTTGTTCTCAGCCTGGTGTCCTGCTGTGGATCCTGCTTGGATTTTCATTGGAGAGGAACTTTTCTGGGAAGTTTTTTTTTTTCCCTTTCCCCATTCCCGTTGATTTCTTTTCTTAGCAGTTGTCCTTGTGCACCTCAAAGGGAGAAGGAAAACTAAACCGCGCAATTCAACCGGCTGAACAGAGTGAGGGTTTTTTCCCACTGGGGAGGACTTTTTTTGTTTTTTCTCTCCCCTCTCTCCCTCTCCCCTTTTCCCAGTGTGTGTGGGGAAGGGGAGGGAAACCCATTTTGGGTTTCTCCAACCCCCCCCGGAGGGTGTTACCCCCACGTGGCAATGACCAGTGATCCCACAGCGCCCCCTGCTGGCCAGCAGAAAGAACTGCAGGCTCTGAATTTCCAG
>NW_020960199.1:9017-11690 GCF_003031625.1 Empidonax traillii
GGTGACTGGCACAGGACACTACAAGCTCTGCATCTTTAGTGACCCAACGGCCCCCCCTGTTGCCTGTGGTTAGAATTGCACCAAAGAGCACCAACTGAAATGGTGACTTTTTTTTTTCTTTGCTTGTTTACTGTTTTGTGTTTTTTTTTGAAGGGGATTATTTGTGGGTATAGGAGTATTGTTTGGTTACTTTACTTGTTTTCTTTCACTGTTTCTGCCAATGCACTTTTAATAAAGGGCTGGTATATTTCCTTTTCCATAATTTTTTTCCTTTAATTGGAACATCTTTATTTCAGACTTAGAATTGCTTAGAGGGAGGAGTTTGGGTCTTTTCTCATAACTCATCCTCAGCAAAAAAACCTATGTCACATTTAAACTGGGACCATCATATTAATCAAGTTTTTGATCTACCCAGTTGCACTCAATCCTAAGGTAATAAAGTTATTGTTTAATAAAGTTTTTGGTTTTACCCAGTTGCACTAAAACCCTTAGGAAAATAAAGTTTAAAATTCTTATCAAGTTTTCCCCAAGGCCCCTAAAAGAAAGCTTTAAGTAAATACTTGCTGCAATTTGCAGGTCCATAAAGTTAATACAGTTAATAAAGTTACTATTGTAAATGGAAAACGTTTTGTTAAAAAATAGTTAGCAAAAAGGTTTCAGAATTGCACTGTTCTGTATCTTGTTGTAATAAAAAGGGGGAGATGCAGCGTTTGGGGTTTCAGGAGTGCCAGCAGAGTGTTCTGGGAAACCAAGTCTGCCGGACCCCGGTGCACATGAGCAGTGAAGAACCTTGGCATGATTTGTTGAGAGGGTTACCTGTTGGGAGGTGTTACAAGTAATGTAACAATGTTACAATTCAAAACTGCTAATTAAGCCTTTATTCTCTCTCAGTAAAGAATTCTGTTACATACCACACTGGTGTCTCTTGGTCCATGCAGACTCCTTATTTATTATATTAATAATATTGCAACAGTTCTTTCCACATCTCAGCTTTAGGAAAGGTTGGGAAGGTCGGGAAAGGTGTTAACAGGGTGGTTTTGCCTGAGGTGTTAAACATGGGAGCGGGTCTATCTTCACACTTCCCAAGAGAAGAGATGGCAGAAAGCTGCCCTCCAGGTTGTATTTGAAGGAACAGGAAAAGAGGCCGAGGGGAAGGGGTTTCTGTCCTGGAGGGCAGGACTGTCGTTCACTTGCAGGAGCCCCACGGTGAAATTGTCAGTTGGACAAAGAACCACTACAAGTGCCCAGGGTGGCCCACCAACTCCACCTGAAACCTGAAGGTTACAGGCTTTCTTTCCTGGGGGAAAGGCTGTGACATCACAAAGGGGCCATGGTAGATGGGGAGGCTGCACTGTGACATTCTGTGATGTTGGTTCTTTGGTTTCCAGGGGCTATTCTGGAATGGAGAGGACAGGCCGTGACATCACAAAGGGGCCCATGGCACACGGGTGGGGCCTCACTTTGAGGGTGTAGGGTGTTGGTTCTTTGGTTGCCAAGGGTATTTCAGAATGGAGAGGGTAGGCTGTGACATCACAAAAGGGCCTCAAGCACATGGGCTGGTGTAGTGGGTTGACCCTGACTGGATTTCGAACATTCACTAAAAGCTACTACCACCCCTTCCCTCTGCAACTCCACAGAGGAGAGAAAGAAACCAGCTGAGGATTCCTGAGTAGAGATAAGGGTTGGGAGAAAGTCGCTCCCTAATGGGCAAAACAGACTCAAAGTAGGGATAGTACATAAATTTATTCCTAACAAGGTAAAAACCAAAGAGTGAGAAATAAAATAGTCCTAAAAACACCTTCCCCCCACCCCTCCCTCCTTCTCAGCTCTCCCTCCACCTCCCCCAGCAGTGCAGGGGGATGGGGAAGGGGGTTGCAGTCAGGTGTTGTTTGAGTCCATCCCTCGGGCAGCAGCTCTTCCCACCCTGCTGTCCCATGGGTTACTCTTTCCTGGGGTGCAGGGGGATCTCTGCACCCCGATGGTTCCCCATGGTCTGCAGGGGGACACCTGCATTACTTTGGTCTCCACCAGGGGCTCCAGGGGGGCCACAACTCTGAGTTTTTCCCCTGTTCCCGTGGGGTCCCTCCCAAGGGACACAGTCCTGGATGGACTCTCCAATGTGAGTCCATCCCTCGGGCAGCAGCTCTTCCCACCCTGCTGTCCTTTGGCTCCAGGAGGCCCTGGAGTGTCACAGGGTTCCCTGGTTCCATGATATTCCCAGTGTCCCAATGGAGCCATGATTCCATAAGTTCTGCACTGTCCCAGGTTTACTTTTCTACCATGAAAAAACCCTTCTGAAACCATGACATTATCCCCCTCTTTATTATATTCCCTTTTTCATCACGCAGTGTCCCAGGGTTCCTTTGGTTCCACGAGGCCCTGCAGTGTCCCAGAAGCCCCTTCATTCCTTTTTGCCACTGAGACACCCCATAATCCTGCCCTGCCTTGTCCATGGCTACTGAGCCTTCTGAAAGGTAGAAAGGAGTTCAGCAGCAGTGATCCCCATCCTGCTGGCTCTGCTTGCCAGCCTGACCAGCATGGCCAGTGCAGGCTCAGCCCAGGGTGCCACAGCCCCTCCCTCTGCAGAGCAGCCCCTCCAGCTCAGGGCCCTGCAGGGATCCCAGGCTGGGATCTGCAAGTGGCCAAGGCAGCCTGGACACACTGCCCTGGGCA
>NW_020960199.1:16070-18623 GCF_003031625.1 Empidonax traillii
AGGGCCTCCTGGAAACCAAGGAACACAGGGACACTGGGAAATCTTGTGGAATGAAGGGGCCATAAAACACTTGGGGCAATGTGAAAAGGGAGGATTCCTGAAACATTTTGGAACCTGATGGATCCAAGCAGGCATTTTGAAACTGCAGGCCCTCAGAGAAACTGCAGGAACCCTGGGACATAATGGAAGCTCCTGGATCTAAGGGGCCATTGGGACACTGGGGAACCTGGGGAATGAAGGGGCCACTCTGACACTGAGGAACCTTCTGGGCTCAAGCGGCCACTGAGACACTGCAGGGCCTCAGGGAAGCCAAGGAACCCTGGGACACTGTGGAATCTCCTGAAATCAATGGGCCACTCTGATGCTGCAGAACCTGCTGGAACCAAGGGCTCATTGGGACACTGCAGGGCCTCCTGGAACCCAAGGAATGCAGGGACACTGTGGAATCTCCTGGAACCAAGGGGCCATTGTGCCTGCCCAGCACTCCATGCAATCAAGCAGAGCCGCTGCCTCCCCCCCGCCGCCGCACGGACCGGAGTCGCCGGCTCTGCCCCGCTTGGACCCCTCTGGAGTCAGCGTGTTCTTGGGCAGCACAACTGAGCTCAGACCACAGAGTTTCCCACAGTTTGCTTTGTCCCCTCTTTCCCAGGGGTTTGGTTTTTGTTCTTTGTTCATTCAGGGGAAAAGGGGGGAAGGGAGGCACGTGTTGATCCCTGTTTGGATCTGTTTACAAAGGGGAGTGTGGGCAGGGGGGGAGAGAAGAGGCAATTTCTGTCTCTGCTGTTGCTTTGAACTGTTCTGTGGGTATTGCTGGTTTTGTTGCTGTATTTTTATCAGTGAACTGTTGGGGGTTTTTTTTCTCTTATACCTCCTTGTATTTTGTCTCCCTGGACTGGTGGGAAATAAAAGGGGACTGAATTCATTGTAATGGAGTTCCCTCTCCAATATGTGTCTTCAAACCAGGACAGTTTGCTCAAGGGCTTTCTGAAATTTGGCATCATTCACAAAGGGCTTGAAAACACCTTTTTGTCCCATTATACAGAGAGATAATGAAGATGTTGTATAGTGGTGTTGAAGGCCTGGTCAGTGAGGGACTTCATCAGGAAGTTGCTGCCAAGAGGACTTTGTCTCATGGATTTTATTTGACACTCTTCATTCAGCCAATTCCCACCCACCACATCTTCCTCTTCTTCAGTCCAGCTGTCACCAATCTGGCTCTAAGGAGACCACAGGATACCATGTCAAGGACCTTGATAAAGTCTGGGCACACAACATCCCCTTCCTTTCCCTCCCACAGGGGTTCTGCAATCCCTGCCTTGTCCTTCCCATGCCTGGCAGTGGCTGCAGGAGGACTTGCCATGTGCCCTTCCCTGCTGAGCCTGGGCAGTCTGGAACTCTGCCAAGCCTCCTTGCTGCCCTGTTTGCAGACTGGTTCCATGTCTGCCTTTGCCAAGGCCCCAGGAAGCTCTGGGATGGCTCTGGCCTTTGCAAGGGTTTGGGAGAGGTCTCCCAGAGACACTGCCCAGCCTTCTCAACATCCCTGGCACCAACACCTTTTGAATACCCAACACTCAGGCCTTGCACTGAGAAAGGGGCTCACAAGGACAGTGTGGAAAGGAAAGAGCAGCTCTGCAAAGACCAAGCTTCTGCTCCCTGGCAGTGCTGCTGTGCTGGGATTCTTGTCCCCTTCCCCTTTGCAAATCCCCCCTGTCCTGCAGTGTGCTGTCCTTGAGGAACAGCTAAGAAGAAGGCTCTTAGACAAGGAAATCAGTGAAGGGTTCTTTATTTTGTTTAAATACTCAAAGAACACAATTCATCATTTATACATCTCCTGGTTGAATTCATTGGGTGGACACTAAATTAGAAGGAAGTTGCATAGCAATATTTATTGCACAAAAAATATTGCAAGAAGAACCCAATGACCTCTATGAAAAAGCTGAGCAGGAAGGCTGAACCATTAGGGAGTCCCCTGCTGAATGCTACACACCAGAACACAGGCACTTTATTGCTCCTGAAAAACATCCAGTCATCATTTTCTTTATGGCATCCTTGAGATCCTGGTTCCTCAGGCTGTAGATGAGGGGGTTCAGTGATGGAGGAAACACCGAGTACAGAACTGACAGGGACAGATCCAGGGATGGGGAGGAGATGGAGGGGGACTTCAAGTGGGCAAACACTGCAGTGCTGAGGAAAAGGGAGACCACAGCCAGGTGAGGGAGGCACGTGGAAAAGGCTTTGTGCCGTCCCTGCTCAGAGGGGATCCTCAACACAGCCCTGAAGATCTGCACATAGGAGAAAACTATGAAAATGAAACAACCAAACAACAAAGAGGAACCACCCACAATGAGCCCAACTTCCCTGCGGTAGCCTGAGTGTGAGCAGGAGAGCTTGAGGATGTGAGGGATTTCACAGAAGAACTGGCCCAGGGCATTGCCCTGGCACAGGGGCAGGGAAAATGTATTGGCTGTGTGCAGCAGAGCATTGAGAAACCCAGAGGCCCAGGCAGCTGCTGCCATGTGGGCACAAGCTCTGCTGCCCAGGAGGGTCCCGTAG
>NW_020960200.1:0-1370 GCF_003031625.1 Empidonax traillii
TCACTGATTTCCCTGTGACTCACGGCTGTTCCTTGTTTGTCACCAGTGCCCTGTGATGTCACTGGTCCTCAGTGATGTCACCCATTTCCCTTTGATGTCACCTCTGTTCCCTCTGGTGTCAGCAGTGACCCTGATGATGTCACTGGTGTCACTGTGATGTCACCCTCACCTTTGTGAAGTCACTGAAGTCCCCTGTGATTTCACCAATAGCCTTGTGATATCAGAGCTGTCCCTTTGTTGTCAACAGCCCCCTGTGACATCACTGGTCCCCAGTGATGTCACTGCTGTCTCTGTGATGTCACTAATGTCCCCAGAGGTGGCACCACGTCCCCATGAGGTCACTGATGTCCCTGTGATGTCACAAGATGACTTTGACTTCACTGATATCTCTGTGACATCATGGGTGTCCCTTTGTTATCATCAGTCCCCTGTTGTCGTGGTTTTGCCCACCAGCCAGCCCTTGGGGCTGAGGATGGTTTTGTCCGGGTGAATTCCTACAAAAAAAAGCCAATCAAAACTTTAGTAACGTGTTTGCTAATTACATATTTAAGAAAACGGAAGAGAAGGTTGGTGGCGCAGTTGAAATTAGGAGCAGTTGAAATTGGTGGCAGTTGAAATTAGGGAGCCATGTAGGGAGAGAGAGGCAGGCCCCAGGTGGGGGCCAGGCCTCCCTCCTCCCCCGGCCCTGGGCCAGGGGCAGGTGTGGCACTGAAGCCCCTTCTCTCTTGTAAGACATTGAAGGAAAAAAACTTTAAAGGACTGACTGCTTGGACAAAAAAACGCTGCAGAAGAAATTCCAGCAGAGAGATAACGAAGTGTCCAAGGTCAAAACCGGCAGCTGGAGGAGAGAGAAGTTCGAAGAGGGGGGCTGTTTCTCCCCCCTTTCACTCTCTCTCTTCAGCCGGGAAAAGACTGAAAAATAAATCCCTGCTACCTTTGGAAGATTGTTGGGGTGAGGAGACCCCCATGCGGCTCACAAAGGAGCTTGTGGATGTACCAGGAAGCCGAGACTTCATGAGAAGGACTGAAATGAGGCAGAGTCCTGTTGAAGATTTGTGACCCTGAGAGCTTACGCCAGAGTAAGAACAGCTCAGGTAAGCTTGGGATCCAAGTGAGGGATCCATGCTGCTGGTGCTGGAGATTTGTGACTCTGAGAGAACCTCACGCTGGAGCAAGAACGACTTGGGTAAGATGTTGGGATCCAAGTAAGGGATCCATGCTAGATCCATGCCGGAGAGGTCTATTCAAGGACTGTTCTCCCGTGGGGAGGAACCTCCCCAGGGAACAGGGGTGGACTCAAAAGCCATTATCCCCTGTGACCCTGTGGGGAAGATCCATGGTAGCCAAGTGTCCCCTTCCAAGCCCATGGA
>NW_020960200.1:4387-5641 GCF_003031625.1 Empidonax traillii
TGCACTTCCAGGAGAACCAAGAGAGCAGAAGGCAGTTCCAGAAGTTTGGGTTTGTTGTTTTTCAGACTTTCCTCATCTCTCCTGAGGAGTGTTCCTGGATGTCAGAACCCCTCAGCACTTCTGATGCACTCAGGGAGAACAGAGCAGGTCCTGCCAGGCAGGAGGATTGTCTGGGGCTCAGTGCAGACTCAGGGGAGCTGCTCTGTCCCTCTCTCTTGTTCCCAACTGCCCTGGGTTTGCTGCCCCGGCACAGCCCCTGGGCTGCAGGACCCTGCTCTGCAGGACAGCTTGGGGCAGCCTGGGGGGCACAGCCCGGCTTCCCAGCCCTGCAAGAGCCCCGGCAGAAGGGAACCCTGCTGGGATGTGCCTGGGATGCTGCAGCAGGGACTGGGATGTGCCAGCGCTCGCACATCTTTGCCCAACCTGCAGACACGGTGCCCTTCCTGCTGACTGACCTGACACCAACACCCAGGGAGGAGTCTGCCTAAACTCTTACTGAGGAGAACAGCAGGTCCGGAAGCATCAATATCCAATCAGCCAAGGGACAAGCCCAGGGACTTTTTTCAAGAGAAAAATGTGAATTCCAACAAACATGTCAGCCTAATGCTTTTCATGTTTTCCCACAGTATTTGTGCCATTTTCCTGTGAGTTTGATCTGTCTCATCAAGGTCTCATTCAAAATGTCCAAGGTACAATTAAGGTTTGCATGAGAGAAAAGTTGCTATGATTGTTTTCTAATCTACCAACTTTATAATATAATTACATAGAAAAAGGAAATATTCTTATCTAAAACCAAAAGAAATCCCTGAGATACCCACCTTCATTTCAATTGAATGCTTGAACTCAAAGCAACCATTCACATGCAGATTATCCACACAGCAGCAATGCCTGCTTGTCCCCAAATGTTGTCAAAGATGCAGCCTCCTCTTTTGAACTCTCAGGTGTCTCCCTGCTCCAAAGATCTGGGCTGGAGCCCAGGGCAGGCCGGCTTTGCTGCCAGGAACCTGCCAGAGCCCTTCTTAGGTGGTGCCAATCTGCCAGGCAGCGTTTCCCAAAGCTGGAAGGAGCCTGAAAAGGAAGGAAACTTCCCCAACCCCAGCCAGGCTTTTGTCAGCAGCTGAGCTGCTGCCCAGAGCCTTTGGCTCCCTGCACTCAGGGCCTCCAAGGAGCTGCTGCAGAGTCCCTGGGGAGGCTTTGTCAGGAGGGGCCCTCGGGGGGCTCCTTAAGGCTTCAAGGGCCTGCAGGATTTTCAGA
>NW_020960200.1:5662-6912 GCF_003031625.1 Empidonax traillii
AGCAGGTCCTGCCAGGCAGGAGGATTGTCTGGGGCTCAGTGCAGACTGAGGGGAGCTGCTCTGTCCCTCTCTCTTGTTCCCAACTGCCCTGGGTTTGCTGCCCCGGCACAGCCCCTGGGCTGCAGGACCCTGCTCTGCAGGACAGCTTGGGGCAGCCTGGGGGGCACAGCCCGGCTTCCCAGCCCTGCAAGAGCCCTGGCAGAAGGGAACCCTGCTGGGATGTGCCTGGGATGCTGCAGCAGGGACTGGGATGTGCCAGCGCTCGCACATCTTTGCCCAACCTGCAGACACGGTGCCCTTCCTGCTGACTGACCTGACACCAACACCCAGGGAGGAGTCTGCCTAAACTCTGAGGTGTTACTGAGGAGAACAGCAGGTCCGGAAGCATCAATATCCAATCAGCCAAGGGACAAGCCCAGGGACTTTTTTCAAGAGAAAAATGTGAATTCCAACAAACATGTCAGCCTAATGCTTTTCATGTTTTCCCACAGTATTTGTGCCATTTTCCTGTGAGTTTGATCTGTCTCATCAAGGTCTCATTCAAAATGTCCAAGGTACAATTAAGGTTTGCATGAGAGAAAAGTTGCTATGATTGTTTTCTAATCTACCAACTTCATAATATAATTACATAGAAAAAGGAAATATTCTTATCTAAAACCAAAAGAAATCCCTGAGATACCCACCTTCATTTCAATTGAATGCTTGAACTCAAAGCAACCATTCCCATGCCGATTATCCACACAGCAGCAATGCCTGCTTGTCCCCAAATGTTGTCAAAGATGCAGCCTCGTCTTTTGAACTCTCAGCTGTCTCCCTGCTCCAAAGATCTGGGCTGGAGCCCAGGGCAGGCCGGCTTTGCTGCCAGGAACCTGCCAGAGCCCTTCTTAGGTGGTGCCAATCTGCCAGGCAGCGTTTCCCAAAGCTGGAAGGAGCCTGAAAAGGAAGGAAACTTCCCCAACCCCAGCCAGGCTTTTCTCAGCAGCTGAGCTGCTGCCCAGAGCCTTTGGCTCCCTGCACTCAGGGCCTCCAAGGAGCTGCTGCAGAGTCCCTGGGGAGGCTTTGTCAGGAGGGGCCCTCGGGGGGCTCCTTAAGGCTTCAAGGGCCTGCAGGATTTTCAGAGCAATCGGGGGTTTGCTTTTGGTTTTGCATCTCTGAGAGGTTTGTGCAGCCATGGCCTCCAATTATCTGCTGTAACGAGTCACTTGAGAGCCCCAGACAGTGACAACCCTCAGTGGGTCATTAATGCTTCA
>NW_020960200.1:9653-12421 GCF_003031625.1 Empidonax traillii
CTTGCTGGTGAGACTCCCAAAATTGAATATGGTCAAACATTCTTCCCAGACAAAAGGTGGCAGGACAGAAAGCTCTTGCTGCCCGTGGAGTGCCCAGGTGCCCCACCAACTGAACCTCAAAGCCAAAGGTTACAGGCTTTCTTTCCTGGGGGAAAGGCCGTGACATCACAAAGGGGCCCATGGCAGATGAGGGGGCTGCACTGTGACATTTTGTAACGTTGGTTCTTTGGTTTCCAGGGGCTATTCCACAATGGAGAGGATGGGCTGTGACATCACAAAGGTACCCAGGACACATGGATTGGGCTGCATTTTGGGGTTTTGGGGTGTTGGCTTTTTGGTTTCCAGGGGCTATTCCGGAATGGAGAGGATGGGCTGTGACATCACAAAGGGGTCTTTGGAACACGGATAGGGTTGAACTGTCACATGGTAGTGGCTTGAATTTTTGGTATCCACAGGCTATTCCAGAATGGACAGGATAGGCCGTGACATCACAAAAGGGCTCAAAGTACATGGGTTGGTCTGGTCTACTGGTGTGGGGTGTTGGTTCTTTGCTTGCCAGGGCCTATTCTGAAATGGAGAGGATAGGCCATGACAAGCAGTGCCTGTCAGAACTGCAAAGATGGACCCACAAGAATCTTACATGGGGGAGATTCTCTGCTCTGCCCTGCCCACCCCAGTGCTGGGGTCAAAACTCAGCCTCTCCGCTTCCCTCTCCTAAGGGACTTGTTCTGAGACATCCCCTCCCTACACTCATTTCAAAAGCCCTCCTGGCAATTCCCAAGCCTGTACCTGCTCTCATCCCCTCTCTGGCTCAGAGCCCTCCACTTATCTTGCAGAGAGCTGGGCCTGTCCATCCACCTTCCAAAAGCACGTCCCTTGGGCTGGCTCAGGGGTTCCTGCAGTCCCTGGGTTCTTCTCTTTGTCAGCTCCAAGAAAGGAAACCCAAATCAATGCATGACTTGAGCAGCACATCGACCAAACCCCAACCATGCCCACCCTCACCATCTCAGTCCAATTGTGGTGTTTTGTTGTTTGGTTAACATATTCTTGAGTAGTGCACGCTCTAGCACTGCTTGACCAGTGGGGGAGTGGGGGATCCCTGTGACATGGGAGATGCCCCACATGTTGGAAAACTCTTTCAAAGAGTAAGAAGTGTACGCCGGTCCGTTATCTGTTTTTATCATTTTGGGGATGCCAAGGACTGATATTGCAGATAGAAGGTGTTTTTTGACATCTTGGGCCTTCTCTCCTGCATCTGCTGCTGCTGCATTGGCACCAGAACATGTGTCAATGGACACAATGATGTGTTCTAATTTTCAAATGGTGAATAATGCCTTATACTCGACTGTCAGATGTCCAGTGGGTTAATTCCACGAGGATTTACCCCCTCAGATCATAGAGGAGTCTCTGGAAGTCAGGGCACACAGAAATCATTGCTCTGGCTTGAGATAGTGTAAGGTGGAATGTTCTTTTGAGGGATTTTGCATTTTGGTTCAAAAAGCTGTGGGACAGCTTTGCTTTTTCGAAATTGTTGGAACTACTGCAGTTTGGGCAAGGTGCCCTGTATCAGCTATTTGATTTGCCACATGATTTCCTGTTGGGATGGGCCCTGGGAAAGAACTGTGATAATGAATGTGGATTATGTGGAATTTGTGTTTACAATGACTAATTTCATACAGTAAAGATTTGAACATATGAGCTAATTGTAATTGGGAGTTATCACTTACGTATGAATTATGACATTGTCAGACTGCTCCAATGAGAGAGGCTGAATGGGAAACAATGTTTAAAGGCTCAGGAAATAGTGTAAATGCAGGTATGACTGCAGAGAGCTCTGCTATCTGAGAGGAACCTCTTACCTTGTGCGTGTCATATACCCATTTTCCTGCTCTGAGCCAGGTGACTGCTGCCTTAGACATTCTGCCAGAACCATCTGCTAGCACAGTTCTAGCACTTGTTAGTGGAACAGGAGAATAGTTGTGTGTTAGCTCTAGCTGAGTAAGGGCCGGCAGCTGCAAAAAAAGGAATAGACAGAAGGTGAACTGAAAATTGACCCCTGAAATCAGCAATGGGTAACTGAAAACCAGATCTATGAATCTGCAATTTAGTTAGTTGAACAGTAGACAGAGGAACATAGATAACGTCTGGATCCTTCCCCAGGAGTTTCCAAAGCTGTAATCTGCTTTTCTGGCAGACTTTGGAGAGCATCTCAGGATACGTAGGAATGCATTTGGAAAACTGAAAGCTTAAAAAAACCCATTTCCATAACAGGAAATCTTTGCCTTTTAATTCTAATTATCCTATTGGAGCATAAGGTTGTTTGATACCTTTAATTACTAAAACAACAGGTAACCCCCACACTTTTCTTTGACTCTGAAAGGAACTCAGTCTTTGATTTATTTCCTTTAATACTGCCAGGGCTGCCGGAGTTAAGCACTGAAGGCAGGTTAAGTCTGCCTCCCCTTCCAGGAGCTGAAAAAGCAGTTTCAGGGGGTCTGCTGTTTCTCCTAACAGAGGCCTAACCCAACTGATTAAGCCCAGTAGTGACTGAAAATCACTTAAGGTGTGGATGTCAGTGAGTAAAGTAACAGTCTGGGGCTGAATAGTGGTGTTCTTCATTTGAAATCCAAGGTATTTCCATGGAACTGTCACTTGTCCTTTCCCCAGTGCAATTTCAGACCATGTGTCAATAGTGCAGTTTTCACAGACAAATGCACTTGCAGGAGTTGTCCCTCGGATTGCGCTGCCAGCAAGAGATCGTCCCTAGA
>NW_020960200.1:12871-14658 GCF_003031625.1 Empidonax traillii
TGCAGGAGTTGTCCCTCGGATTGCGCTGCCAGCAAGAGATCGTCCCTAGAGTGAGATACGATGGTATCGGGACACTGTCGATGGGTTGGTGATAACACGTCTGCAACGACTCTTTGGCAAATGGAGGGGCTGTTCCTCCTTCCTGGTGGGAGGACTGTCCAGTGATAGCGCTGAGATGGTTCTGCTGTGTTGATGGAAGGCACTGTAAACACCAACCTACGAGAGTCTTTAGGGTTTAATGCAATGTTAAAAAAAGGGTGTTTTCTATCAATAAAAACAAGAGCCCATTTTGAAGGTATCATTGTCGGTAATGGAAGTCCAGCCTGGAGAGCCCTCATTGGCTCCATTGTTTTATGGAGTTCTCTTAAATCCTGTAGCAATCTCCACTGTCCATTGGACTTCTGTATGGTAAAAATGGGGAAATTCCAGGGACTATCAGTTGGTACGTAATGTCCCTTTGCTCCTTGTTCATGTACTAGTAGGTTGATTTGCCACAATTTCTCTCCCTTTAGGGGCCACTGGGACACCCAGACTGGCTGGACAGAGAGCCATGTGAGGGCAGGAGATTGCAGCTCACCAGTGGCCTTTTAAGTAAATTTGAGGTAGTTAGTTGGACTCCCCATTGTCCTATCATATCTCTGCCCCAGAGGGTCATTGGGATATTAAGGAGAGAGGGCTTTGCTGAGGCAGTTTTACCTTCTGGTCCTTCAGTCAGTAAAGTGGAGACACTTTGGAGCAGTGTCTGGGCTCCTCCTACCCCTTTGATGTCGATGCAGGGCTCCGTAGTGCTCCATTCCTTCGGCGAGTCACTCTCCACAAAGATTGTGATGTCTGCTCCTGTGTCTGTAAGACCTCAAACACTTTGGTTAGTGTTGGGAAAAAATACCCTGCAGGTTCGCATTGGCTGATGGAGTAAAACGGACTGTGACCCCTGGACCATCAGCACAGAGTCCAAAGTGTCCCCCCCTACAGCAATGGGGGTTAAATTGGCAATGGGTGTTTCTGTGTCTTGCTCCACGGGTGGAAATAGAGCTTTTACAGTCACTTCCAATGCCTTAGGGTTGTCTACAGTCGCTGATTGTGGGATAACTGTTAACCCTGTATTATTAGATGGAGCAGCCCCAGTTAAAATGTATTTTCCAGCAGGTTATTTGTTGGTCTCACAGCAACTATTTGGTAGTTGTCACTGCTTATTGTGAGTTGGTGGGGAGACGTCAACTCCACCCTAGAGACACTTGCTCTGGGTCTCTGTCCAGGAGCGATGGGAGCAGCTGGGTGTGCTTGACTTGTGGGGCATTTTTTATCATCTCTGCCCTTCGTGCTCGGCTCCCCACTTCCCGAAATCGAGGCCAGCCTTTGCGCAGCTTTTGGTGAAAGCGGCCTCCCCTCTCTGTCCAAGAGTGATCTACAGTCACTGGCCCAGGGCAATCCCTTTTGGCTTTGGGGACACAAGCTGGGTGGTACTGTGGGTGCTCTTCTTTTCATCTGAGGGCAATCCCTTTTACAATGTCCTGTTTGTGTGCAGTGGTGACACGGAGCCTCCTTCTGTTGTGGTTGCACTGCCAGGACTTCAGTTAGTGGGGATTTATTGTGCGTGTTGGATCCTACATTGCGACACTCCTTAACCATGTCCATTGAAATAAGATCTTCGAGGGACCTTAATATTTCTTGACAATCTTTGATTGTTTTAGTGCCATTTTTAGAAACAGTGTATCTTGAGCCTCTAGATTCATTTTCATTAAATGTTTCTGTACTGGAAAAAGATTCCTAGAAAAGTCACTGAGTCT
>NW_020960201.1:0-1060 GCF_003031625.1 Empidonax traillii
CCTGTGCCGGGAAGGCGGCCGGAGCTTGAGCCGGAGCTCCGAGCTGGTGGTCCCTGAGCAGCCTCCCAGCAGGGAGAAGCCCTTCAGGTGCTTGGAATGTGGGAAGAGCTTCAGGAAGAGCACCCACCTCCTCAGCCACCAGCACATCCACACTGGGGAACGGCCCTACACGTGTAGGGAATGTGGGAAGAGCTTCAGGCAGAGCTCTGACCTGATCAAACACCAGCGCATCCACACTGGGGAACGGCCCTACACATGTGGGGAATGTGGGAAGAGCTTCAGTGACAGCTCCAACCTGATCAGACACCAGCGCATCCACACTGGGGAACGGCCCTACAAGTGCTTGCAATGTGGGAAGAGGTTTCAGACCAGCTCAGCTCTCCTCAGGCATGAGCGGATACACACAGATGAGAGGCCCTTCCGCTGCACCGACTGCGGGAAGGGCTTCAAACACAACTCCGACCTCGTCACCCACCGGCGCATCCACACCGGGGAGAGGCCCTACAAGTGTGGGGAGTGTGGGAAGAGCTTCACCCACAGCTCTACCTTGACCAGACACCAACGGACCCACCAGTAAGGGAAGGCCCTCAAGTGCCCCGACTGTGGGAAGAGCTTCGGCCGCTGCTCCCACCCCAAATGACCCCCCTGATGGTGAGGCAACCCCTGGAGTCCAGTGACTGTCAGTCCATCCCTTTCTACCAGAAAGGGCCAGTCCCCTTTGCCAGGGGCAGGTTGTGCCAACAGAACCTTTCTTGGGGGGTGTGTGGAGATTCCTGCCTTGGCTGGGACCCCCCAAGGTCAGTGCTGGAGGTTGAGAGCAGAGATCTCCCCCCGAGCGTTGGTCTGGGGGAGTTCCATCCCTCTCTAATGAATAATTCTTGCTTTGGTGCCAGCTTGAGTAGAATTGCTTCAACAATTGCTTTAGTGTAGAGCACTCTCCTATCTATGCTGTAGTTTTAGTATTTCTGTTGTGCAGTAAATAATTCTGATGAAGATCTTATGTCTGATCATTTGTAACCCTAAGCAATTCGTTTCTATCAATAGATGTGATTTGCCATCC
>NW_020960201.1:4672-5911 GCF_003031625.1 Empidonax traillii
TACTTTCATTGTGGTATCTGTGACAAATGTCTCCTTCTAAAGTAGCCCAAAGACACACTGAGGAAACTGGTTTGTCCAGCGTAAAGTTGTGCCAGCGCTGATCAGACACACAGACAGAGTGACCAAACAGTTTTCCCCTGTTATATTCTATGGAGTCTTTTACAGTGATTTGAGTGTGGCAGATGCTGCGTTTTCCCAGCCAGGGCCAGGCTCTTCGGTTTTTATTCCCTGGGGATGCAAAGGATGCTCTGCAGGACCAGGCCCGGCCCAGGTCCCAGCTGGGATCCCATGGAACAGGAACTGCTGGGATTTGCCTCTCCTGGGACCAAGAGTGTGCAGAGCAAATGAAAGCAGAGTGTGACCTCTGTCAGTGGGACCCCTCTGTGCACAGGTACCCCCAGCCCTGGGGAGGTTGTGCCAGCACCCCCAGACACCTCCTGCTCTGGTAACCCAGAGCAGGGCCAGGGGTGGTCTCAGAGCACAGCAAAGGGTGCTCAGGGCAGAGAGTGCTCTGGGAGCTCCAGGAGGGTGCAATGGCAGCAGGGGAATGGCTGCGTTGTGCTCGTCACCGGGCACTGGCCATTCCACATGGAACACGGGCACAGCTCTGGCAGCTGGGATGGCACAGGAGTTTGTGATGTCAGGGCCACTCCACACTGAGGGATGGGGATCATCAAATGATGGAATCCTTGAATGGTTTGGCTTGGAAGGGATACTAAAGATCATCTCATTCCAACCTGAGCAACTTTCCACTGGCCCTTCAGTGTTCTCAGGGATGGAGCCTCTCAGCCACAACCTGTGCCAGTCCCCTCCAGCATCACTGGAAGAAAACATCTCCCTCAGATCGAACCTAAATGACCCTTGTTCAGTTCCAGCCGACCCCCTTGTCCTCTCCCCACAGGCCCTGCTGAACACTCTGTCCCAGCTTTCCTCTGGGCCCCTTCAGCTCCTGCCCGGCCACACTGAGGCCTCCCTGGGGCCTTCTCTTCTCCCGCCTCAGCAACCCCAACTCTGGCAGCCTTTCCTCAGGGCACAGGGGCTCCAGCCCTGGCAGCACCTCGCAGGCCTCCTCTGCACTCTCTCAGCAGCTCCATGTCCTGCCTGTGCTGAGCACTCAGTGCTGGAGGCCGCGATGAGTCCTGCAGGGGCTGCAGCTTCCTGGGGAACAGTGGGCAATGGGGGGTTACCCCTGCAGAGGAAGCAAACGACAGCAGACACTGAGACAAGAGAAACTCTCAG
>NW_020960201.1:7996-9005 GCF_003031625.1 Empidonax traillii
AGCTGCTGTTCAGCCCCCACGGGGGGCCCCAGCAGGTAATGGGACCCCCCCAAGCACCCCAACACCCCCCCCCGGGGAACTCCCAGGGAGACCCCAGCCCAAAATCCCCAAGGGCTCTCCAAAAATCCCCAGGAACCCCCCCAGGGGGGGCCCAGCAGGTACCGATCCCCCTGAGCCCCAAAAATCCCCGCACTGAGGGACCCCGATACTCCCCGGGGGGCCCCAATAACTCCTTGAGGGACCCCCAAAAAAAACCTCGGAAGACTCCAACCTCCCCTTGGAGGACCCCAATAACCCCATGGGGATCCCAATGCCCCCCATGAAGGACCACACTGATACCCCAAGGACCCAAATAAAGCCTTGGGGGACCCCAATAACACCCCTGGTGATCTCAGTACCCCCCTGGGAGACCCCAATAACTCCTCAGGGGTTCCCACTTACCCTCCTTCGGGCACCCCAGTACCCTGGGGAACCCCAGTACCCCCCCCGCAGGGGGACCCCAATAACTCTTGGGGCACCTCAATAACCCCCTCCCCCAGGACCCCAACCCCTCTCCGTGCCCCCCCAGACCCTGCAGTTGCCCCCCAAGGCCAGGTCGCAGCAGCTGGAGGGGTTGGAGCCGGCAGGACGTTACGGGGTGCAGCTGTGGGGCCGGGGGGGCACCCCCAAACTGCGCCCCTTGAGGCCACCTTTGACACCCGTGAGTTGGGGGGTGTGGGGGGAGATGGGGGAGGCTCATTTCGGGGGGCACCTGGACCCCGGGGTCCTTTTGAGGTCCTTTTTTATCAAGTTAAAAAAAAATAATAAAATATTAAATATATTACAGAAGGATAAGAAAAATAAAAAAGAAGATGAAAAAGATAAAAAAGAAACATAAAAAGGAAGGTAAAAAATATTAAAAAAAGATAAAAATATACGAAATATATAAAAAAAAATTAAAAATATTTAAAAAATAAGATAAAAAAGATGAAAAAGATAAAAAAGGAATATTCCCTCCCAGGGAATGAGC
>NW_020960202.1:0-1399 GCF_003031625.1 Empidonax traillii
AGAGGGTTGTCCAGCCCTGGCCCAGCTGCCCAGAGCACTGGTGGAGTCCCCATCCCTGGGGGGATTTAAAAGCCATGTGGGTGTGGCACTTGGGGACACGGTTTGTTGGTGGCCTTGGCAGGGCTGGGTTAAGGATTGAACTCGATGATCTTTCCCAACCTAAATAATTCTATGATGCAGTTAGCAGAGAATATTTAGCCTTACACCTGGAATATCAAACATTCCCACAGCATTAATCTGTATGGAGATCTGTGCTTAAGAGCATGAGTAGGAGAGACCTCTGGGGAGGGGAAGATGCTCTTTGGAATGATGGTATTGGAAGTCTGGGGACTTGAACTGTGCTTCTTTGAGTGCCAGCTTGTGACACACTATCTTCGGGATCTGTCTCAGTGTTTTCAGAGTAATAGTCTAAGAAGAAAAAGAAAAAAAATAATAAATAAATAAAGCTGGAAAACAGAACAGTAACCTGATCTGTGTGATGGCTGAACTTGGTTGCTAGCTTCCAGCAACTTGAGTATTTCCCTGAATCAGATGGGAGGGAAGAGCTGATCAGAATGGGCGAGAAAGACCAGACTCTTCTGTGCCCCTGCACATGAACGTTGCTGTCCACAGAGAAATGTTTAAGTTAAGACTACCCAGAGGCAACCCAGCATTGCATAAGAAGCCAAACAAATGCCCAAAAAGCAACTTTTGTATTGGAAGCAGAAGCGTCTTGAGAAGGAAAATGGAACAGCATCTTATTAATAGTAGTTCACATGTTAGTTCATTTACTTGTCATGAAAGCAATGCCAGTCACCTGCAGCTGCACCTCCTTGGGAGGATGGAGCACTGCAGGGCAGTGTGGTAGTTAGCCAAGGTTTCTCTAATACCTGAACTCAGCCCTTTCCTCCCTGTTCTCCTCCTGCTTTCAGGATGGTGCATCGATTTACACAACTGGATGCAAAGGTACCTGTGTTTGAAATTGCTCTGGGAAACGTGATTGTCTCTGGGAAAGCAGGTGATGGGCCACTGTTTTGCCAGTCTGGTTTGCCCTGGGAATGAGGATGGATTTAAGGAACAAAGACACCAATTTTAAAGAATGAATGTCTAAGTTGACTCTAGTGCAAAACAGCAAAGAATTACAGAAGAAGCAGTGGCTTATGAAAGGATACACTTGGCAATGCATCTGATCACTACTACAGAGAAAGGTTATCGTGATCAAGTAATGAAGTGTCCCCTTCCCACACACGTCTGTCAGATTTAGCTTCTAGAGCTGAAGGCATGAAGTAATTAAGCAATGTGAAGCTACTGGTCTACTAGAGAGCACATCATTATCAGAATTGTCCTACAGGTATGATTTTTATGACTGTGATACAGAAAAGACCTTCCCAGGGGGTATTTTCTGAGGCTTGATTGGATT
>NW_020960202.1:7791-9004 GCF_003031625.1 Empidonax traillii
GATCGATGCCTCGATGCTGAAGACAGCACATGCACACTTGAGATGCTTCCCACAGGCCATGCACAGTCACAAGTGTATTATGTGGGAAAAGGGGGGGCGTGTATTTGGACACACTGTGCAAATGTAAGCATTGATGACTGTACTGGAGAAACCAACGGCATTAACTTCTGTGTTGGGAATTTGACTGAGTTCCAGGGCTGTGATTTTCATTATTCTGCTCCAACTCCCCCATCTCAGCTGATTTCTGGTGAATATATGTTGTGTAATGAGGTGTCTAAACTGCAAATTGGAATGGACACTCCAATTTTAAACGAGATGTTGCACCATCCAGATAGAGAAGAAATGATAAAATCCAAGGAACCTCACAATGAGCCCTATGGCAAGTACAACGTGGCACCATAAAAATTCAAGAAGTCGTACCCTCAGCTGACAAGGCTGGAGAACATCACTGGTGGGACGTTTCCCTAGGATGGACTTGCCCAACAGCAACACGTCTTCCACTTTCTAATACATCCAGTGCTAATCCTGATCCCCGTGGTCCTATTACTGACAATCCTAAACCTGTGGATGTGGTGGAAAATTAGAGCTGTTGCCCACAACGTGCATGTTTTATGGACTGTAAACCAAATATTGCAAACAAATTTGCAATAGGTACAGAAAAGGGGGGATTGAAATAGAACCTGGATGGTTTAGGCTTTGGTAACATAAGTGTGGCTTAATGAATATAAGGTGACTGAGATGTTGCTTTGACAGAGGTGCACTTTGTAGGGTGTGCACCCTGTGCTCTCCCCACCAGTGCTTAATAAAGGTATTTTGGTTTACAGTCCATCTATGAGTTGATTCCTTTGAATCAATCCCCTTGGGGGTTGGGGGGGATGTGTGTGGGGGTCTTGAAACTCCTGTGTCCCCTGTGGGGTCGGGGGGATGTGTGGGGAGTTGTGTAGAAGGTGAGATGCCTGAGTGCAATTGGATCCATTTTGAAGCAGCCTCTGTGTTTTTGCACAGCTTTGGTTTTGGAGGGCAGAAAGAATATCTATGATTTTTCTTTCTCTATTACTGGTACTGGTTGTCATCCAGGGCAGAAGAGGGGAGAGCTGTACTTTACTGGCCACTGAGCTATCTGGAGCAGAGGGAGGATTAGTGCTTTTTGCAATATTCTGATTTGCTTGGGTTGCTTTTGCAACTCTGAGTGAACTTCCATTCCTTGAGAGCT
>NW_020960203.1:0-1481 GCF_003031625.1 Empidonax traillii
TTATATAAAATATACATATATTTATGTATATTACAGTTATATACAATTAAGATGCTATGTACACAGCACAGGGAATCCAAACACCCCCTGAAGGGAAAGGGGAAAAAGTGACAAAAGGGGACAAAAAGGGACACCAAACAGATATACACAATCAAACTCAAGAATTATACTATTAACTAGCAAACAAATCTCACCACTTGCCATAGAAAAGCAGGATTGGCAGACACGGCCAGCACTCTCCAAACCTCCACGTGGCAGGACAGTGGACACTGCAGGCCTCAGCCTTAGATAAGCGAGACCAACGCAAGGACCCCCTGCCCTGAACCTCACCAGAAGAGAAGAGAGAGAGGTCTCTGATCTCCAACTTATTTATACTCTGGTTTACTTGAAAATCGTATGGAATACTGGGTACATTCACATTTCCTTGATTACAAGCTGGTCACCAGGAAGGCCTAGACCAAAACCATCACAGTGAGCCAATCTTGGCAATCCATGCACACATGGAGCTTCCTGTGCTTTCACCTTTTCTCTGGGAGGAATCTTCATTCTTATGCCATTTGGGGACTCAGACTGACAATTTCAGCGCGGGGGTTCTGGCACCAAACAAATGAAGTTCCACCCAGGAAAAAAAGCCCTCACCTTCCATCTCTCCTGTGCAATTCGTCAGCCACCCTTGGCACTCCATACGAAGATCGAGCTTCCTGTGCTGGCACCTTTTGCATAAGAAGCCAAACAAATGCCCAAAAAGCAACTTTTGTATTGGAAGCAGAAGCGTCTCGAGAAGGAAAATGGAACAGCATCCTATTAATAGTAGTTCATGTGTCAGTTCATTTACTTGTCATGAAAGCAATGCCAGTCACCTGCAGCTGCACCTCCTTGGGAGGATGGAGCACTGCAGGGGAGTGTGGTAGTTAGCCAAGGTTTCTCTAATACCTGAACTCAGCCCTTTCCTCCCTGTTCTCCTCCTGCTTTCAGGATGGTGCATCAATTTAGACAACTGGATGCAAAGGTACCTGTGTTTGAAATTGCTCTGGGAAACGTGATTGTCTCTGGGAAAGCAGGTGATGGGCCACTGTTTTGCCAGTCTGGTTTGCCCTGGGAATGAGGATGGATTTAAGGAACAAAGACACCAACTTTAAAGAACAAATGTCTAAGTTTACTATAGTGCAAAACAGCAAAGAATTACAGAAGAAGCAGTGGCTTATGAAAGGATACACTTGGCAATGCATCTGATCACTACTGCAGAGAAAGGTTATAGTGATCAAGTAATGAAGTGTCCCCTTCCCACACACGTCTGTCAGATTTAGCTTCTAGAGCTGAAGGCATGAAGTAATTAAGCAATGTGAAGCTACTGGTCTACTAGAGAGCACATCATTATCAGAATTGTCATACAGGTCTAATTTTTATGACTGTGATACTGAAAAGACCTTCCCAGGGGGTATTTTCTGAGGCTTGATTGGATTGTGTATTTGGCCTCTGAA
>NW_020960203.1:7771-9003 GCF_003031625.1 Empidonax traillii
ATGGACACTCCAATTTTAAACCAGATGTTGCACCATCCAGATAGAGAAGAAATGATAAAATCCAAGGAACCTCACAACGAGCCCTATGGCAAGTACAACGTGGCACCATAAAAATTCAAGAAGTCGTACCCTCAGTTGACAAGGCTGGAGAACATCACTGGTGGGACGTTTCCCTAGGATGGACTTCCCTAACAGCAACACGTCTTCCACTTTCTAATACATCCAGTGCTAATCCTGATCCCCGTGGTCCTATTACTGACAATCCTAAACCTGTGGATGTGGTGGAAAATTAGAGCTGTTGCCCACCACGTGCATGTTTTATGGACTGTAAACAAAATATTGCAAACAGACTTGCAATAGGTACAGAAAAGGGGGATTGAAATAGAGCCTGGATGGTTTAGGATTTTTTAACATAAGTGTGACTTGACGAATATAAGGTGACTGAGATGTTGCTTTGACAGAGATGCCCTTTGTAGGGTGTGCACCCTGTGCTCTCCCCACCAGTGCTTAATAAAGGTATTTTGGTTTACAGTCCATCTGTGAGTTGATTCCTTTGAATCAGTCCCCTCGGGGGTTGGGGGGGGATGTGTGTGGGGGTCTTGAAACTCCTGTGTCCCCTGTGGGGTCGGGGGGATGTGTGAGGAGATGTGTAGAAGGTGAGATGCCTGGGAGAAATTGGATCCATTTTGAAGCAGCCTCTGTGTTTTTGCACAGCTTTGGTTCTGGAGGGCAGAAAGAATATCTATGATTTTTCTTTCTGTATTGCTGGTACTGGTTGTCATCCAGGGCAGAAGAGGGGAGAGCTGTACTTTACTGGCCACTGAGCTATCTGGAGCAGAGGGAGGATTAGTGCTTTTTGCAATATCCTGATTTGCTTGGGTTGCTTTTGCAACTCTGAGTGAACTTCCAGTCCTTGAGAGCTTTTATCCCTTAATAGAATTATTAGGTTATTATTCCTTAACAGAAAAGTGTTTGAAAACCAAGCAATGCTAATTCTTATTTTTTTTCCGTCTGTTTAGTGTTTATTTTTTGCAATTGACTCTCCATGGACCCTGGTAAGACAAAGGAGTTTCTGGTTTGGGATCTGTCAGGATCAGAAGCAAACTTCCAAATATTTTACATTCCCAGGTCATGCCAATTAATCTGGGAAGTTTGCAACTTGCTTTTAAACTACTGGTATTGAGCAATGAAAAGTAATGTGCATTCCTGACTTCTTGAATTTAGGACTATTA
>NW_020960204.1:0-1128 GCF_003031625.1 Empidonax traillii
AGGGGGTACGCCAGGTCCCTGGGGACACCTTGGGGACACGCCAAGGACATGGAGGGGGGACACTCCAACCCTTAAGGACACACTTGGGGCTGTGCCATGGAGACTCCAGCACTGCCCTTGTCCCCAGTCCTACACACACGCCAAGAACACGCCAAGAACACGCCAAGGCCACGCCAGGCCCCCCCCCCCCCCCCCCCCCGTACCGCAGGTCGCCGCCGTTCATGATGGTCATGACGAGGCAGAGGTCGGTCTTGGTCTGGAAGGCGCAGGCCAAGGACACGATGAAGCGGCTGTGGACGCGCGCCAGGATCCGCTTCTCCACCAGCGCCGCCTGCACACGCCAAGGACACGCCAAGGACACATCAAGGACGCGCCAAGGACACGCCACGGGCACGCATTGGCATCGGCGCGGGGGGGAGGGGGGTGGAGGGAGGGATGGGGGGAGGACACACCAAGGACACGCCAAGGACACGCCAAGGACACGCCAGGGACGCGCAGGTGGCACGTGCCAAGGGGAAGCGCGTAAACCACACGCCAAGGACATGCAGAGGGATGGACCTGGGGACAGAGGGATGGATTTGGGGACAGAGAGAAGGATTTGGGGGCAGAAGGACAGATTTGGGCACCGGGGGACCACTGAGGGGACCGAGGGACAGATTTGGGGACAGAGGGAGGAATTTGGGGACAGAGGGACAGATTTGGTGACAGAGGGAGGGATTTGGGGACAGAGGGACAGATTTGGGGACAAAGGGACAGAGTTGGTGACAGAGGGATGGATTTGGTGACAGAGGGACAGATCTGGTGACAGAGGGACAGATTTGGTGACAGAGGGACAGAGTTGGTGACAGAGGGATGGATTTGGTGACGGAGGGACAGATCTGGTGACAGAGGGATGGATTTGAGCACCGAGGGGCAATTTTGGTGACCCCGCCGACCACCCCCCCCCCCCCCACCTCGTATCCGTTGCGCTTCTTGAGGCGCTTCTTGTTGAGGCGCTTGTTGGCGTACATCTTGCCGGTGGCGCGGCGCTGGCAGGCGCACACCTCGCCGAAGCCGCCCTTGCCCAGCACGCGGAACTCGGCGAAGGCGTCGGCGCCCACGGGCTGCCCCTCCAGCCACTTGAACTGC
>NW_020960204.1:7566-9002 GCF_003031625.1 Empidonax traillii
GGGGGGTGTCGGTGTTTCCCAGTCTGCCCAGTTTGGCACTGGGGGAACTGGGAGCGGGGTCGGGAATGCCGGAGTCCCCTCCTGGGGGGAGGGGCGGAAGGGGGGGGGTGGGGGGGACACGGGGGGGCTTCACCCCCCCCCAGCTTTGACCTCGGGTGACCTCTCAGAGGCCACACCCCCTCATCGTTGGCCCCGCCCCCTCCTGAATTACCCGGCAAGGTCAGATCAGCCTGGGTGGTCTGAGGGTTCCCAGTGCTCCCAGTAACCACCCAGTGCTCCCAGTAACCATCTCCCTGTGCTCCCAGTAACTCCCCAGTGAACCCCAGTGCTCCCAGTAGCCTACCAGTACTCCCAGTAGCCATCTCCCTGTGCTCCCAGTAACTCCCCAGTGAACCCCAGTGCTCCCAGTAGCCTACCAGTACTCCCAGTAACCACCCCCAGGGCTCCCAGTAAAACCCCAGTGCTCCCAGTAACCCCTCCAGTGTTTCCAGTAAGCCCTCCAGTGCTCCCAGTCCCCCCCCGCGCGTCCCCTTTAAGACCCCCCAGACTCCCAAATCTCTCAATGGGGGTCGGTGGGAACCGGCGGGTTTGACCACGCCCCCTCATTAGCATAAAGGGCGGGGTAAAGCCCGTACAACCCGTTCTATTTGGAGAGGGGGCGTGGCCTGGAGGCTTCGGGGCGGAGCTTGGGGGTTTCATTCCCTTTTATTAGCATAAATAATAATTAATAAATAAATTTGGGGCGGGGCTAGAGGGGATTTCGATGCTTCATTAGCATAAAGGGCGGGGCTGGTTATGATTTAACTGCACTATTAGCATAAGGGGCGGGGCGAAGTGACAGAGGGAGGGGCTTGTGAGGCTTCAGAACTCACAATTAGCATAAGGGGCGGGGCATCGAGGGCTTTGTGATGCTCTATTAGCATAAGGGGCGGGGCCACGTGGCTTTAAAGCAGCATATTAGCATAAGGGGAGGGGCCAGGTGCCTTAAGCATGAGCTATTTGCATAAGGGGCGGGACAAAACGGCATCAGAACGCTTCATTAGCATAAGGGGCGTGGCTTTGGGAGCTCTATGAATCATTATTAGGATAAGGGGAGGGGTGGAATGGTTCAAGAGCTCTCTATTAGCATAAGGGGCGTGGCCTTGGGCTTAAAAAACTTTATTAGCATAAGGGGCGGGGCCGGGCAGCACCAGCATGGGCTATTTGCATAAGGGGCGTGGCTTTGGGGGCCCCCCTTTATAAAGCTCCTTTTTTAGCATAAAGGGGAGGGGATTTTGAGGGGAGTGGGCGTGTCCTGGAGGGAGTGGGCGTGTCCCCCGAGCCCATTTAGGGCCCGGCAGCGGCGGCCGAGGGGGAGTCGCGGGTTCGAGTCCCGGCGCGGGCGGAGCGGAGCGAGCGGGTCCGCCCGAGACCACCGCGGGGGGAGGGGGGGGGAA
>NW_020960205.1:0-1005 GCF_003031625.1 Empidonax traillii
AATGCTGCCTTGCTCTTCTGCAGGCACATCCCTTTGCCCAGGGCAGTGTGTCCAGGCTGCCTTGGCCACTTGCAGATCCCAGCCTGGGATCCCTGCAGGGCCCTGAGCTGGAGGGGCTGCTCTGCAGAGGGAGGGGCTGTGGCACCCTGGGCTGAGCCTGCACTGGCCATGCTGCTCAGGCTGGCAAGCAGAGCCAGCACGATGGGGATCCCTCCTCTCCACCCTCTTCCATCTTCCTGGAAGGCTCAGTAGCCAAGAACAAGCTGGGCAGGACCATGGGCTGTTTGCAAAGGCACAGAGGGCAGGGCAGGGCTCCACTCCATCCAGCCTGTGGGCTGCAGAGTTCTTCAGGACACCCTCCTGGAAAGCCCAGCCCTGGCTCTGGTCCAGCCCTCCCTGAGCTGGGCAGGCACAGGGGGAGTTCACTGAGGGCAAGAAGAGTCACTGGCCAGAGGCCTTTCTCTGTTCCTGCTGTGTCCCCTGGGGTTGCAGAACTCTCCTGTACCAGTTCCCAGGGTCATTTAGTACTTTCTGTCTGGGTGACTCCACTCTGGGCAGGATTCTGCTCCAGGGCTCCAGTCACTGCTGACTGGATGGGACGGGCTGTCCCTGCAGATCCTCTGTGCTCTCCTGCACTTCCTCATTTCCTACACACGAGTCCTCCCCTGCCATCAGAGCCAGCACAAGCTGCAGAGCCCCAGGCAGGTGACTGGGAGACCATTTTCCACTGGCCACCAGCACAGAACATCTGACCCAGCCCTCAGGCCCTGAAGTACCACAGTGAGTCCTTCTCTCCCTGCACGGCCTGAATGGAGAAAACAAGCCAAGCAAGGGGACTTTGGAGAGTCTATTCCTTGATTTATTATGTACACCGAAGTTTTAAAAGGAGCAAAGTCATAAGAAACTGCCCAGGGGGATCCCCTTTCCTGATGGAAATGATGTGAAGGAGCCCAGCTCTGTGCCAGCAGTGCCAGGGCCTGTCCCTGCCCATGGTCCCAGCACTGA
>NW_020960205.1:7995-9000 GCF_003031625.1 Empidonax traillii
CCCTTGGTTCCCTGAGGATCCAAAATGTTTCTGGGCTCCTGTGGTTTCATGAGAGCCCACATGTCAAATGGCCCCTTGGTTCCATGAGTATCCACAGTGTCCCCATTTTCCTTTGCTTCCATGTGGCCCTGGAATGTCCCAATGACCCCTTGGTTCCATGAATTCCAGAATGTCTTGGAGCTCCTTTGGCTCCACTTGGAGCTGCATGTCCCAGTGTTCCCTCATCACCGTGATGTTCTCCACAACTCCTTTAGTTCCATGAGGCTCTGCAATGTCACAACTGGCCCTTGACTCCACGAGGTTCCAAAAAGTCCAAGGGCTCCTTTGGCTCCATGAAACCCTGTAGTGTCACAATGGTCCCTTGTTTCCATGAGATTCCACAGCATCCCAGGAAATTTTTTTTCCATGAGGCTGTGGACTATTATTATGGAGCCCTGATTCCCTGCAGCCATGCTGTGTCACTGTGGCATCTTGGTTCCATGAGATCCTACAGTGTCCCAGGATTCCTTCTGTAACATGAGACCCTGCAGTGTCACAGGCACCCCTTGATTCCATGATATTCCACAGGCTTCCTCTGATTCCATGAGGCCCCAAAGGTCACAATGGCCCCTTGATTCCATGAGGTTCCCCAGTGCGACAAAGGTCCCTTTAGCTCCGTGTGGCTCTTTGACATCCCGTGACCTCCCGGCTCTTGAGGAGCCCTGAGAACTTCTCCAGGGGGAAGGGCCGGATTGTGCCCTGGGATGGGGCAGCCCCGGCTGGATGGACACACTGGGAATGAGAGGCTGGGAAGCAGAGCCAGGAAAGGGCCCTGGGGGTGCTGGTGGGTGCCAGTTGGCCCTGAGTCAGCAGTGCCCTGGCAGCCAGGAGGGCCAAGCCTGTGCTGGGGGCATCAGGGAGGGGATTGTCCCGCTCTGCTCTGCCCTGGGGCGGCCTCAGCTGCAAGATTGGGGCAGTTTGGGGGGACACAATGGAAGGGAGAGATGGAGCCATTGGAGAGTGTCC
>NW_020960206.1:0-3805 GCF_003031625.1 Empidonax traillii
CAGGTTAGGAGTAGAAGTATTTGGGTAAGAAAAGTAGATTTCACATTACCAGTGCAATTCTGTGAGGAATTATGTGAGGCTTATTTTGCCTGAAAGCTGTCTATAGAGTGATCAGGAGCCATCACAGAGTCAAATAAAAGCATAAGAAGTTATGGGATAATAAATGTGGTAGGGGAATCATTAGGGAAAGAGAATGTTCGAGTCCCAAAAGACAGTGAAACTTGGGACGGTCCCTTTCCCAATGGAACCTGGTCCCTTAAAGGCCATTATTGGATCTATGGACAACATGCACAATGAAGATTGCCCCCAGATTGATCAGGGATAGATCATGTAGGACATATTAGACCATTGCTCAAGAAGACAGATTAGGAATCAAAGTATATGATGACTTGATTAGAGAAAAAACCATCAACTGACGTCTCTTTGGCTGGGGAAAGTTCTCAGAAATGGGGAAAGGATGAGTGCATAATGAATATATGAATATTCATATAATGAATATATGCAGCAAGAGAGCCAATTTATAACTTGAATTGTTTAATTAGACAGCTGATGTGAACATATGGCTCTGCATGCAAGAGCTCATATCCAAGCTGCAGAGTCTGTGGACTTCCATTTTCTCAATGCTCCTGACCCTTCCCAATGGTGCATCCCTGTCCATCCTCACCCCTGGCCCTAAGGATCCGTTAACCACGTCTGGGTCATGCTGAGTCACACAACAAATGTGCCTTGTGGGTGAGGAAATTTTCATCTTTGTAGGTAAAGGTCACGTGTGTGGCAGACTAGGGGCCCACATGTCTGGAAGCTGTTCATTGTGAGCATCCCCTCACCTCTTTGTGCAACTCCTGTTGTCTTGTGGGGCCTTGTTTGTCTGAAGTTTCTGATTCACATTCCTTTTAATGCAACCCTAAGAAACTTGAGTCACAAAAGATGTTCTTCTGGTCCACACCAGTCAGCAGCAGGCCTGGAACCCCCAAAGCTATAACTGAAGCTACAGCCATTTATTGCAGGGAATTAGACAACGTGCATGGGCTCCTAGATAAACTGAAAAGTACTTGACAAGGATCCCATTACTGTATTATCAAAAATTGTTGCCCAAGAAATAAGACACAACAAGGCAAGTCCTTTACTAGTGAAATTCTGCACGGCTTGCTCAGAACAGCTCCTCAAAGATCCTTCCCTCCTTCTCTGCCCAGTGTAAGGAAGGGGTTTTTTGCTTCCCCTCCCTCCTACTTTGCTCTACAAAACCTTCTGCCTGCTTGTTCAATAATTCATTTTTTTTCAAAAGATTCCAAGTGAGTCAGATGTTTTAGGGGTGAGAGCATTTAACACACCATTCCCTACTAAGAACATGGAAGAAAGTATGGCATTTTTTACTATCACAAACATTAATTGCTTTATTTTTTTCTCAGTATTTCTACATCTTATTACATCAGCTGCAATACAATCCCAGTTTGGAAAAAGAGCATAAGGAACCAATTTCACCATCAGCTCTTTTATTTACACAAAATACCAATATTTACAATATTTAATCAACTTACATCATATGACAACTTTCTGTAAATCCAAGTGATTTGGTTTTATGTTTCAAATGGTTGCATGGGTTTGTACTGTATTTTTCATTTTATTTCAGGGTCTCTCATGTTTGTCTAGGCATCACTGTGGTTATTTCTCTGCTGGATTTATGTTAACTGTAGAATAACTTCTACAGTCCAGCTCTTCAGAAAACTAACTTGCATTTCTGTGGAAGAGTTCATTAACATGATGGTGATGATGATGTCTAGAGTTCAACTGAAAATCTAAACTACTTTGCTCACTCCTGAAAAAAGAGAATATTTGGTTTTAGAAAAGATGAGCTGGTTAACAGTTCTTTACCATTGGTACTCTAAGTGTTGTTCAACTCTGTCACCATGAGGAAATCTGAGATTTGTTGTTTTGCCTGGTATTTTGTCATGGAAGTTCTGCTTCAACCTGTTTTGGGCTTTGGCTTTTGTTTTTTTTTTTTCCATTGTTTTCTTACTTTAACTTAGTGAGGTCCATGTGTTGTGTTCAGCCATCATTTTACATCAGCTCACATCATGGATCAGGGAGGCTTCCGACCCTTTTGAACTGTGTGAAGCACTAAATCCCCACTGCAGATGGTGCCTTAACTCAGTTCAATTCTACAGTTCTTTTCTGAGGGCCACAGAGCCTCAGGGCATTCTCTGGTAAAAGTTTACAGCTCTCAGTATGCAGAGGTTGCACTTTCCCTGTTCTCCTGGGGATCTGCTGCCTGTCACTTTGACAGCTCCTCCTCCAGGGAATGTCTCACAAGCCCTTATCCTTCAGGGCTGCTGTGGGCAGGGTGGGAGTGCAGAGAGGTTCTGGAGCCCAGCAGGACTCAGAAGGTGCAACATCTGCATTTCTATGGACTGAAAACACCTGCAATCCATCAGACACAAAGGCTGCGCTCATCACTAACCAAGGTGTTGCCTTTCATTTTTCATCCTCTTTTGGTTTTACAGAGGCTGAAACTGCTGCAGCCACCATGAACTTTGAGACTTGACTCTCAAAACACCTCCAAACACTTTCTCAGCCCTTTTGCTCCCAGCAGGTCACAGCACAGTATGTTTTGTGGCTTCTCATTTTAAAAAAACACATGGCACCAACAATGTGAACTTAAATAGAACCTTTGTAAGTACTTTAGGCAAATTTTCCCCTCTGGCACATCAAGTTTAATCTTACTCCCCTTTCTCTGATGGGCCTCACCCACAGAGTGTGCTATCTAAAATCTGTGCTGCTGAGCAAGTCAAAATAGTGAGAGCTCTCTCCTGTGGCAGAGAACATTAAAAGCACCTGACAGAATAAGCGTGTTTCTGAGAGGTTAAATGGAAAAACATCACAAAGAATAAGGAAATCTGAATAGCAGGGAGAATATTTTGCATTTCCCCTCAGATTTTTATTCATGTATGGGGATAGGAGTGTTTTTGCTTCCAGTCTACACATTTTGCTTCTGCTGAAATGTTTGGGAATGCCCCAAGCAAAATTCAGTATCTGAAAGGTTTCAGTGCCCAGATACAAAGGATGGTGAAGCTTCATAGCCAGAAAGGCTCTGGCAGCACCAGGCAGGACTCCCAATCTCATTCCTCAGTGTGTTGGCTCAACTGGATCAACATCTCTGTACTGTGTGACCCCCTTTCCAGCCCAGCCCCTGAACACACACATGGCAAAGCCTCACTCTGACCCTTGCAGGAAGCCCTGGGGTTTTTTTCATGTGACGCCCCCCAGTCTCGTAGGGCCAGAATTCCTCTCCCTTAAGGATTTGGCTGCTTCTGTGCCCAGCACAGCAGCCTGACCTGGGTTTCTTCAGTTCCCTCTTTCAGAGCAGAGCAGGGAAGTTTGCTGCCAGGAGCTGGTAAATGGGTCTGGCTGTGTTGTGGCTCATGCTGCTCATTTCTGGGTGTCAGAGCTGTCTGTGACCGTCACTGCCTGTGCTGCATCCCCTGGGCAGGGCCTGCCTTTGGCAACAGGAGTGTACCTATATTTGAAAGGACACTCAAAGCAAACCTCAAAAATTCTGTGAGTTTTAATATGGTAAAAGCAATTAAAGTATGTGGAATGAGGTGAAAAATATCACAACTTTTTTTTAAATCAAATTTCATCAGAATACTCTTTTCACTTTAAACTTCATAGTTGAGATGGTAAGTCAGACTTTATTCTACTTTCTCTTTAGAGATATTTTTAAAGGATGATAAACTTATTGTTTTCTTGGTTTTAATTTAAACAATATCAAACTCTGTGAGAATGGTAAATACTAAATACCTTTCTG
>NW_020960206.1:4027-8999 GCF_003031625.1 Empidonax traillii
ATCAAATTTCATCAGAATACTCTTTTCACTTTAAACTTCATAGTTGAGATGGTAAGTCAGACTTTATTCTACTTTCTCTTTAGAGATATTTTTAAAGGATGATAAACTTATTGTTTTCTTGGTTTTAATTTAAACAATATCAAACTCTGTGAGAATGGTAAATACTAAATACCTTTCTGTACAGCTGAATTCTTCTGTTGTCTTACACAGCACCAAAAATATAATGTGATATTAATATTTCTGCATTTGCTCGTTATAATCTGACCTGCTTATTCTGTTTCCCCAAAATATAAAAAAGTTCCTGATAAAATTACATCTATTGATGGAAACTGAATTCCTTTGTCTGATCTCTCCTGCTACCTGCTGGCCAAAGTGTTTATTGTTCTCCTAATACTTTTGAATTAATGAAATCCAGTATATAGGGCAAACAGAAGAAAAAATCCAAAGCTAAAACCAAAAAAGCCAACCGATCACCCGACCAAAAAAAAAACCAAAAAAAAAACCCCAAAACCTGCACGAAACTCCAGTAAATGTTGTGTCTGCACATGCCATAGATTAAACTGCTTTGCTCTTCGTATGTACTCTTGCCTTGCCAGCAGGTGCAGTTGGAAACTCTTGCTGTGTGGTACAGAGGCTTTAGAGAGTGCAGGCCCAGGGAGATGAAGGAAGATGAATAATGCAGTGAGATTCAGAGAAGCTTTATTTGAAGGTACAAATTAAAGCAGGTGCAGAGCTGTGAGTGATTTGTACCAGAAGAAATGGAGTAGGATGTGGGGACCCCTTGCAGCACTGCTTTCACAGGTCATTAGTATTGCTAAAGGAGCTTTAAACTGTATGTTAGTCAAGAAACTTGGTGGTCAGAATGTCCTTGGCTGGAGGAAAGATGCCTTGTTGGGATTAAGGGACATGTCTGTGCCTCCAAAAGCTGTTATGTCTCAGTCAGGTCTCCCAAGGTGGGGATGTTTTGCTGACCAGGGGGAAGTCTGAACCAGCAAGGAACACAGCACAGGCTTTTGGGCTTCAGGGCTGAAGAGGCTGATAAGGAGATGAGGGAATGCAAGTGCCAGGGTGCCTGGTGCCCTGGGATCAGGGACTGTGGGAAGCTGTTCTGCTGTGGGGAACCTTCAGGAGCCGCATCCTGGGAGGCTCCAATCCTTTGAGCTGTGAGGTGTCTGAGGAGGGGGGTTCTCACTCCCATCGAGTTCTGCCCATGGACCTGGCTCTTCCTGCACACAGGTAAGTCTGTCTGCATGGCACAAACCTATGGATATGATCCTTCTGGAATTTAATCCAGCTGGGAATTCAGGATGCCATACAGTGGAGCCCTTCTCTTCTTGAGGCATCACAGTCCTGAGGTGTGATGAGTCCCATGGGACAGGCAATCAGGGGGAAGGTGGGTGTAAAATAACTTATCCTATGGCGTCTACTTTGTGAAATAGGAGAGAGAAATTAAATTCCTTAAAAATTCTTCTGTACCAAAATGCAGCAGGGACTCAGAGGAAGATGGAATGACTTAAAGGGACAGAACTGGTCTGGTTTTGTTTTAAATGAATACAAAATTTTCTATTTTATATAAATATATAAAATGTTCCAATTATATGCCCAATTATACAGTAGCATTAGTGGGAGAGTTTCCATTGTTGAACAAGTTTGTGTATTTGGAACTCTGGGTGAGATGTTTAAAACTGTTTAGTGAAGTGATCTGCTGCTTTGGAGCTTGTAATGAACCAGGTAGTTTTTCCTCCCTTATCTCAGCCAGCTTTTAGCAGAAAATCTTTGACTTTAGTAGGAACTGCACATACAGAGCATCTGGGAAAGCTAATGAGTTTGTCTAGAAATCATTTCTGCATGGGCAGGCACAAAGGTTTCCTATCAATGAACTTATAATTTAAACAGTAGGATTCTTCCCTTTCTCCCTCTCTCCCTTCCTTCCCTTCCCTCCCTCCTGCCTTTCCTCCTTCCTGACTTTACTGTACAGTAATTTTGGAAATGGCACTCACAGAACAATTCCAAATGCCAGTTCCAAACTCCCCTGGACACGGGAAGAAGGGATTGTTTTGTGAAGTGCTGGGACATTGTGGTGCTGGAGTTACTGCTGTGCAGGAACCACAGACACTCTTCAGTTTAGCCACTCTCAGTCTGAGTAAAGACACAAACCCTCTGCGCTTGCCACCAAGAGGAAAACATCATTAGCTGTTGGTTCTAATGTTTTCCATTGACTCAAGTAAATGTGCTTGAGAATTGGCTGGAGTGGGAGTGACGGACTGAACTGTTTCAGAAGGGATGCCCAGATATTTTTTTCCCTCTGATCTTCAAAAACCATTCAAAATGTTTTCCTCCTCTGTGGAGTGGGACATAGAAACAAAGATTGTATTCCTGGGAAAAGTAAAAATTTGAATAAATGTTCTTTTTGCTCCAACAAAAATCTGCACATATTCACTTATTTTAGAAACTATTACAGAATTATTGATTTAATCAAATTAGGTGAAACTATTTGATTTCTTCAAATCAATGTTACCATACAGAGAAATGTTTTTATTGGCTGGTTTTAGAGATGCTGATCTTCTTAATGGATTTTTCATGGCTTTGAATATTTAATTCCTGTGTATAGTCAGATTGCTTTAAAATAAACATTACTGATACTTCTATATGATAGGGAATCGTTAAAAATCCTACTGTGCCATGGAAAGATGTCAAGTGTCGGGAGGGGCTGGAGGTGGTTTTTGTGAAGGGCTGAGCTGCTGTGGGCGCCGTCATTGAGACGCTCCACTTTGTGTCTGGATTTCTGGATTTCAGCTGGCAGTGGTTTCAGGTGAGCTGCTCTGGCTTAGCTGCAGGAACATGAGGGTGGTATTTCCAAGGGCCTTGCTGCTATTTACAATTCCAAAATGGGAGGGGGAGGGGGAAATGGTTTTTTGAAGAACAAATCCCTTCCCTGCCAACTGTAGCAGCCAGTGTGGGGATGTAAAAGGCAGATTATCTGTAAAATCCTACTTAAAGGGGTTGCTTTCAAAGCTATTGTCTAATGCAAAAATGAAGCAGCTCCCCAGAGATGCCATTCAGAAAAGAAAGTGCAGTCAGGTAAGAAAAATTGGGAAAAAACACTGCAAACGGATGGATATGAGCAAATTAGATCACATTATTCCCTGCACATTTAAATGAACTTGATACATACAGATGGCAAATTTAATTTTAATTTCATGTTATTTTAATGAATGTATTTTACTTATATTTAATTTTAAAATTAAAGATTAAATTTATTTTTGTTTTAATTAATTAAATTTTATTTTAATTCAAATTCATTTAAATTTTGAAGGCCAGGAGCAGCTGAGATCCTTGCTAGTAAATCATGTCTTTTCAGTTTGATGACATTCTGCAGATTAGGACCTGTTTTCTGACTGGACAAACTGGTTGTGGTTGCCATTCCAGTGTTACATGAAAAAGGGAAGCTCCTGCCTGTTCAGAGGCAGAGACACCACGTAGGGTGGTTTGTCTCTGTGGAAGGATTTGAAGTTATATTTGAGAAAGGAAAACTGGGACTTAAAATCCTACAATGCTTCTCTTCTGTATATCAGCAGTTTCAAAAAACCCCAAACCCTAGAACTACTGCAGGAGATGAAAAAATAAGGAGACGTTTCAGTCTCCTCCACTTTTTTTTCTTTTTGTTGTTGTTGTTGTTGTTGTTGTTGTTGTTGTTTGTTTTGTTTTGTTTTTAATTCCAATTAGTTTTTTTTTACAAACAAAATACCAACTGGCTTTTTTTCAAGGGGATATACCTGACACTAAATCCCACTCACCATGAAAACTTCTGGGCTTTTTCCCCCCTGTTTTGGTTTGTTTTTTTTCCTAAGAGGGAGGTTATTTCTTCTTAAATATGAGAAATACACAGACCTCTATAGGCTCAGTTACTTCCAAGTAAATCCAAACGGGGAAAGCAGCTCCACAAACTCTCTTGGTTTACAGCTATACAAGACAGACAGGAGCAGATCAGTTCTTGCCCTCAGTAAATCATCAGCAATGATCCAGTGTCCCATGAAGTCCAAGTGAACAATTTACTCTGCTTTGAACACATTTTAGTGCTTTATCTCTCACCATTCACATCTGAGAGAGGAGTAAATCCTTAAAGCTTCATCATCCTTTTGGTGCCGTTGAGGGGATGGGGGACCCCTGGATGAGGAGTTCAGGCAGTTTGCTGGGAGGTGCCTGATCCTGCAGGATGGTGTCAGCTGGGACAGGATGAGCACTAACTCAGATGGATGGACCAAGTGCTGTAGGAAAATTTCTGCTATGCCTTGCATTTTCTTATTCATCTTCATGTTCACTGTTAATTATTCTGACTTCTACAGTTGCTGTTATCATTATCACAGAAGGACGGGACTACAATCTCCTCTGTGATAGATGTGAGCTGGGCTGGTGGGAGAGGATCCCACAGCTCATGTAGGGAACTGTCAGAATTTTTTCAAGCATTTTAATCATACAATGGTTTGGGTTGGATGGGACCTTAAAGATCACCTCATTCCACCCCCCCTGCCATGGGCAGGACATCTTCCTCTAGACCAGGTTGCTCACTCAGGGTTTTGATCTCGAAAGCTTGAGAATACACACCCTGAGAGACCTGTGAACACACATCAAAGTCAAAAAACTCCTCGGAGTCAAAAGCTGCTGCCAGCAGTTTTGGTAAAGCTCTTTGTCACAGTGATCTCCAGCGGCTACTACGAAAAGCTGATTTTTGGAAAAGGGACAAGGCTGTCTGTTCATCCAAGTAAGTGCCAGAAATAAATGTCACACAAACTGGGCTTGATGATACTGAGATGAGCTTTGGTCCATCCCTGGAAGTGTTCAAGGCAAGGCTGGATGTGGCTCTGGGAAACCTGGACTGGTAGAAGGTGCCCCTGCCCATGGCAGGGGTTGGAACTGGATAATCTTTAAGGTCCATTTCAACCCAAACCATTCTCTGATTCTATGATTTAGG
>NW_020960207.1:0-1129 GCF_003031625.1 Empidonax traillii
GAGCCCTCTGCGCTTCCCCGCCGTGCTGCGACAGCGCAGCGGCGCTGCCCTCTGGCCATGGGGACACGCCTGGCTCTCTCCTGCCTGGCCCCGGGGACTGCTCTTGGCTGCTGTCCTGCCCCTCAGCAAGGGCTCCCTGCACCTCCAGCACAGCCTCGCTCAGGACCTCGTGGATGAGGTGCTGGGCTGCGTCCCGCAGGGCTTGGCTGCTCCCTGAGGGGCTCCGGGACCCTGCTGGCATCTGCTCCTCACTGGAGAAGGGAGAAGTGTCTGGCCTTGACTCCTCGGAAGAGAGAGGTTGCTGGGGCTTGGCCAGGAGGCAGAGAGAGCAGGGCCCCTCCAGGGGGTCATCGTCCCCCTGGGCCAGCCCTTGGACGCCGTTGTCTTCCCCTTGGGGAAGCTCCTTGGCCTGGTCCTTCTCCCCCGGCCCTTGGCACAGCCGTTCCTCTTGCTCTGCCTTCTCCTGGGGAAGTCCTTGGGTGTTGGACTTCTCCCCCTGGGCCAGCACCCGGGGCCTGCACCTCTGCCCCTGTGTGTCCCTGCCGAGCGGGCAGTAAGAACTGCGGCGCAGAAAATCTTCCATCCAGTCCGTCCTGCCCTCATACTTCTCCCGGTACTCCCGTTCCTTTTGCTCGGCTCTCTGTCGCGCCAGCTCTTCCCCCTTCCGCTTTCTCTCTTCATCGATGTTATAATTACAGGCCAGGTGGTCTTCCAGCCACTTCTCCACCAGCTGCCTCTTCCTGCGTTCCTCCTCCTCTTCCTTCTTCTGTGGATTGCGGAACCAGTTCCTTATCTTCTGCATCCCTCTCTCCAGGATACCCCTGGGCGGCCTCTGCGGGACCTCCAACTGGGACTCCACGTCCGGCTCCTTCCCAGGCCCGCGGTGTTCTGGTCGTGCCGTGTCAGTGGGGCTGCACGGGACAGGCTTTTCTTCCGCTGGGGACACTGGTTTGACAGTGTCCTCCTCCACTGGGGACACAGGTTCTCCAATGTCCTCCTCCCCTGGGGACAGTTGTTTGCCACTGTCCTCTTCTGCTGGGGACAGTGGTTTCACAGTGTCCTCTTCCAGCTGGGAGAGCTCTTGAACACTGGATGCCCCTTCCAGCTGGACATTGGATTCCCCTTCTGG
>NW_020960207.1:6985-8999 GCF_003031625.1 Empidonax traillii
TCTCAGGTGAGGTCGGGGGGACTCGGGGGTCTCAGGTGAGGTCGGGGGGGCTCTGCGGGGAGAGACCCCCGCCCTGCGGGACAGGGAGGGAGGGAGGGAAGGATGGGGGTCCTGGGGGGCTCAGCCCGGTTCCCCTTCCCAGTCCCCGCCGGGGATAACCTCCCTTTGGGTGGAACGGGGTTCTACGCACGGTTCTTTAAGCACAAATGTATTAAAGTGATAGCTGCGGAGCTACGAGAAGTAGCTCTGAGCAGTAATTGATTTAAAGAGTGTAGTCATTGTTCTCTCCGTTTAAGTAGTAGTGACGCAGGCTTTTATGGTTATATAAAACTCAATTATTATCTTTGTCTGACACTTGGAACGAAAGAAATCATCACTCTATATCATAAATTAAAAAAACCCACTTGTTAATGAAGTCCATTATCAGAAGCTGATGATTCAACAAGTGACATAGATCAAAATCAGCTGAAAGCATTTAGGATTGATCCATTCCCAAGAACATCCCCTTTTCCTTTTCTGGGTTGGGGCAGAAGGGCAGTTTTTTATATACAGGACGCAGAAGTACTGTTCAGTCCTTAATTAACCTCGATTTGACCTAGTTTTTTTGTTTGGAAATTGAGTCAGCAAAGGGGATGTTGCCCTCCCCGAGACTTTAGCACCAACCAGTGCTCCAGCATTTCCCTTAGGATTTATTTCTGTGAATAAAGGAGGAGTTAGCTATGTTTAAATGGTGAGTGCAGTTTGTGTTATATTCTTCTACTTTGATCTTATATAAAGACCTGATTTATAAGCTGTTCCTTTTGCTCTTTTCCTAGATAATCCTGAAGCACTGGAATTGCTGACGGAGGGAAATACTGACCACTATTGATCTGTTCTCAGTTCCAGGTTTCCAGCCTTACCTGGAACCAGCAAAGGAGTTTGGCCCCTGCTGGGGTATAAGAGCCAGTCTAAATGAATGTATAACCTCAACACTGCTACAGACGTTGCTGGGAAGTACCAAAAATGAGCTGTGCTGACATCCTTTGGGAATGTTCCAGGTTGGACATGTTGGGGCATTGGGATCCATGGGAGTGGGAAATTCAGTTAATGCTGAATGTAGGTACAGAGGGGAAAAGGGAAGGATTTGTTTCAGCAGTTACCACTCAGCATAGAGGGTATTTCTGGTTTACCCTGCTCTGAGTTGGCTGATAGGCAATAAAATAATTAATCAAAAAATGAAAGAAAGGCATTAAAAATGCTATGTGGGAATTCTGCACTGCAAAACAAATCCGTGCTGCCATTGTAGAAGAAAACTATAGTGTGAATTAATTTTCATTTACATTTGTGGTAGTTTTAATTGGGGGGGTGGGATGAGATGATTTTTAAGGTCCTTTTACACCCAAGTGCTGTGATTCCATGATTCTATGATATGATAAAGATAAGATTTAAATCCTGGCAGTTCTTTAAAGAAGCATATTTAACACAGTTCAAACACAAATGTGTTCGTAGGCTATTTATAATGTAACCTGAAGAAATACCCTGTGTCTTTGTGCCGTGCTGACCAACACCATGGGGCACCGTTTGCTGGGCCAGGCAGCCATGATCCCGAGAAAGCTGAAGCCGTTTCTCTGCAGGATGTTGTCGGGTTACAAACCCAAAGGCGATGTCAAGGACTCCTACAAAATCCTGGAGCTTGAGGAAGGATGTTCCCTCGATGAGGTCAGGGACTCGTACCGAACCCTCGCCAAGAAGTACCACCCCGACAGCAGCTCCGGCACGGCCGACCCCGCCGCCTTCATCAGGGTGGAGGAGGCCTACAGGGTTGTGCTCAGCGATGTGGCGGCCAAGCAGAAACCCGGCGAGAGCAGCGAAGAGGAGGAAGACCAGTTCAAAGTCAAGTCCCTGCAGCACAGGCACTACTTGAGTTTCGAAGGCGTCGGCATCGGCACGCCGAGCCAGAGGGAAAAGCAGTACAGGCAGTTCCGGGTGGACCGCGCCACGGAGCAGGTGTTGGAGTACCGGCAGCACAGGCTGG
>NW_020960208.1:0-1776 GCF_003031625.1 Empidonax traillii
GCCTCACCAGGCAGAAATAAATCCGGGAGAAGTTTGAAGCCCCTGAATTGCAGAAGTGGCAAAGGGCTCAGCCAGGAGCTTGGAGTTTGTGCATCAGATTTTCAAACCTGAAGAAGGTCCTGCGGTGGATTTTCCTTCATCTTTTTGAAGGCACCGTGCAGGTGAAATTCCTTGCAGTGCTTTTCCTGGAAAAATATCATGGAATCATAGCATTGTTTAGTTGGAAAAGCCTCTGAGATCCAGTCCAGCCATCCCCCAGCACTGCCAAGGCCGCCACTGCCCCGTGTCCCCAAGTGCCACATCCACAGGGCTTTGAAATCCTTTCAGGGATGGGGACTCCACTCAAATACTCCAAACAAATTAATCCTTGGGAAGGAAAAAAAAGAAAAAAAAAAGGAAAAATTCAAAGCAAGTTGAAAAATTTGTCTTGTGGGAATGTCCCGAGGAAAGAATAAATCAAGAAATAAATGAAGCTTATTTTTACAAGCTGTTTTAATGTATCCTTAATGATCCTTCCACTCTGCAGATGTGGCCTGTGAGGGGACCCCAGAGGTCACCCAGATGCTACACACGTGTGTGTCCAGCTCTTCTTTCCATCATCCCTGTTTTCAGCAAGGAATTGCTGTTCCTTCCCTCTTCCTTCTGTGGGACCCAGAAGTTAATAAGCATTGAGTGGAGGTTTGTGTTGCAAACCAGTGCTCACCTGTATTGTGGGTGCTGATGAAAAACTTCTGGTCTTTCAGCCCAAAAACTGTTTTTTAAGGAAAGGGAGGATCACTGAGTTCTCTATTTGCAGCCCCAGAGATGTTCTAGTGTAGGAATGAGTGTCCCTATCCCCAAAAAAATCCCTGATCTGTTGGCTGTGCCTCCTTCTGTACCAGAAAATCCCATCCCTGGGAAAACTCCTCCAGGTTCTTCCAGTTCAGAGGGTCGTTTTATTCACCCTTTCATCTTCTTCACCCATTCCCTTCCTGCAATCCCAGAGAATCCCTGAATGTTTTGGCTTGGAAGGGACCTTAAAGACCATCCAGTTCTACCCCTTCCACTGTGGGGTCTGTGGGAGGGATCCTGAGCTGCTGTGGGGGGTCTGCAGGAGGAACCCCAAGCAGAACTTCCCCCCCCCCCCCTCCACCACCTGGATTCGAGAAACCAAAGAAAAAAAATTTAAAAAAAAAAAAATCAGGCAATTTCCTTGCAAGGACAAGTGTCATTTCTATTTTTAACAGGTGATTTATAAATAGGGGCATTATTTTAGCCCTTTGCAGGGGGAGGGGGGCCAGGCACTGAGCTCCACCGGGCCGAGCTTTGCTGCAGCCCTTCCAGCTCCCAGCCCTGTTTAGCCTGTGCAGGCACGTTTTCTCTTGACCTATTTTTTTATTTATTTATTTATTTTTTGGGGTGTATTTGTGCTGTAATGGGACTGCTTTTTTATGAGTTCCCAGAGTAATAGGTTTGGCAGGGAAGGTTTTGAGGCGTTTGCTAATAGCTCAGCCTGGGCAGTTCTTTTCTGCCTTGGTGGGTTCCAGGAGGAGGAGGAGGAGGAAGGAGGAAGGAGGGAGGCTGGGGAGTCGCTGCTGTTTAATTTACCACGACCAGAAGCTGCTTCAAGTCCTTTCCCTTGCCCTTGCTGAGGGGATGGAGGTGCCTTGTCTTCATGCACATCCACCTGAATTTCTGGCAGTGACAAGCTGGATTTCCCTGGGAGGAGAAGGAGAAGGAGGAGGAGGAGGAAGCAGCTCTGAGCTGACAGGCAGGAGGAAAGGGGGAGCTGGTTGA
>NW_020960208.1:7774-8998 GCF_003031625.1 Empidonax traillii
TGACAGATTTCGTCGTTCTTTGGCCTCAAATTTTGTAGTCCAGCTGCTTTAGACCTTCCAGCAGCCCTAAACCACCTCCAGGTAGTTTGATGCTGCCTCTGGAGAGCACATCAGTCCAGGGGACATTTGGGTTTGTGCTCGGTCCTGCAAGAATCCCACATGGCCAAACGTGGGATGTGACACTCTGATTGAGGTAAAACCTGCCCTCAGCATCGAGTTTATCTCCCTGGGACACCTTCCACCAGCCCAGCTTGCTCCAAGCCCCATCCAACCTGACCTTGGACACTTGCAGGGATCCAGGGGCAGCCACAGCTTCTCTGGGCAACCTGTGCCTCCCCATCCTCACAGGGAGGAATTTCTTCCCTGCACAAGCTTTTATTGGGAGTTCTTGCTTGCATGGAAAAAAAAAAAAAACAATCACCCACTCCTTTCTTTTTGAGCTGCCATCTCTTTGTATTTTGTCCAGACAGTTAGCAAAAAGTGTGGAATTGAAGAAAAAATTATTTTTGGACTCTTCACTTCCAAATGAAGGATTCCTAGGATGCTCCCCAGGTTGCAGAATGGTGTCCCAGGACATCTGGGTGGGAGAAAGGGTTTTCCTTCTGCTTTCACGTTGCTGGTGTGCATTTCCAGGCAGGATTGCTCTCCCAAGGCTTGCACAGGGTTGGAGTGTGGATCCAGTGAACACAACTCCAGGGTGAGCAAGGGAGAAGTTCCCCTTCATTTGGGTTTTCTTTCTGGAGGTGATGGATGAGTTCTGGTGATGCCCTGGAGGTCCCTGCCTGTCCCTCTCCTCAAAGGAGAGCAAAGCACTATGGAAAAATCCCTGATTTCAGTTGCTGCTTCTCAGCTTTGGTGCTGGAGACAGCTCTGAAATGGGGACCTGGGTGACCTCCCTGTCCTGAAAGGGCTCTAGGGTCTTCTTTAGTGTAAGAAAACAGGAGGAAAATTAGTCCTTTCCTTCAGCCAGAGCTTATCTGACCTGTGTCCTGTGGTTTTCTCCTCCAGCTTGCCTGGATGGCTGCAATTCCCAGGAGATAAATCCTTACCCCAGGAGCTCCCAGCCCTCTCCTCCTCTCGCTACTCGCTCGTGGGGGAGGCTCTTCCTCACTTGCTGTGTTTTGCTGATGTTTTTATTTCCCCTTCCCCCTTAAATACATTTTTCTTGACTTACTCATGCAAAAAATCTGTCACTTTCTTCCCCCCCCCCCCCCCCCCCCCCCC
>NW_020960209.1:7467-8998 GCF_003031625.1 Empidonax traillii
GGCTCGTTGGGGGGGTTGTTTTCATGTTTCGCTGGGTAAATTTATTATTATTTGGAGAAAAAAGGAATTTGCGGTGGCAGGGATTGGGGAGGGGGTAGGACGGTGAACACCCCACCCCCCCTTTTTGCTCGAATCCTCCGATAAATTTGGGGTGGGGGGGGGGATGTGTAAAAAAGTGCAGTTTTGGGGGGTTGGGGGATGAAGAGGGAAGGGAAGAACCTCTCGGACTTGACTATTCTCGTGTATTTATTTATTCTCGTGGTGTCGTTCGTGTGGACTTGCTAAATGCTCGCATATCTATTAAAGGCAGCCAAGGCGAACCCCGATTTGTAAATCTCTGTCTAAATTCGCTCCCCTGGCAGTGAATTCTCTCCTTTTTTCCCTCCTCCACCTTTTCCCCCCTCACCCCTTTTCCCCCGGTCTATTTATCAGTTGTCGTTTCAGCTGCGAAAGGGGCCGATGAAACTTAGGGTTTGTCGCCAACGACCCCAAAATCGGTGGATAATCCCGAGCTCCTTCCCCTTCCCCTGCTCCTCTGTTACTTTGGCAAAGTATGGATTTATCTGAGAGCGCCGTTCTTGCATTTATTCGAAGAAAAAAGCAGGTTTCGGGAGGGAGGGAGGAAGGGGATGCTTTGGCTCAGAGAGCATCCTTCTCCCTAAAACCCTGCAAAAGAGGTACGTGCTGCTTTTCCTGTTTCCCCCTGAGCGTGGAAAAAAAAGTGGGGGGAAAAGGGCTTTTTTTAAAAAAAAGAAATATTCGGTGGTGAAGCTCTGGTTGGGCCCTGAGGAAGGTGAGGCTACTCCGGACTTTTTTCATCTTTATTTCTCTCAGGCTTTTCATTCCAGGCTGGTGTCCTCGCCTGGCAGATGGCATTTTAATAGGAACATGGGATTAAAATTACCTTCCCTCTCTGTTTCTCTCTCCTCCCCTCTTCCTCCCTCGGCATAAAAACGTTTTTCTTTGCTCTCCCCCCACCCCAAAAAAACCCCCCAAAAACATCTCGCTGCCGTCGCTTCTCGCTGCAGGTCGGACGTGGGAAGGAGGTGTCCCAGTGCCTGACTGGAGGTGACTGGGATGGGGATGGGGTTTGTGGGGGTGGGAAGGAGATGGGGGTGCTGCTGAACCCCCTTTCTCCAGAGGGGAGCAGCCCTTGGGAAGGGAGGGAGAGGCTGAGGGGAAGGGGAGGGGCTGCACTTCCCTCCTGGATTTTATATATATATATATATATATATATTTATTTATTTATTTATTTATTTATTTAGATATATAATGTATATATTATATATTTTATATAAATTATATTTTATATATAAATATATATATATATATAAAGAAAAATAGGGATTTTTCCTCTCTGGGCCTAACCTGGAACACACGAGGAGGGGCAGGAGGAGAAAGGGGGGGGGGTGTAAATGCGCCTTCCATGGGATGTCCATCCATCCCTCCATCCACCCACCCACCCACCCATCCATCCATCCCAGGGCTCCAGATGGATCCTCCACCAGATGGAGGAGGCGCAGGGGGGGGG
>NW_020960210.1:0-1386 GCF_003031625.1 Empidonax traillii
ATAACACTGATAAAACATGGATACTCATATGGTGTGGAGGCTGTAAGGAGGAAATTTGGATCTGTCAGAGACAATTAGACGGATGGTGTGAACGCTGTGACGACAGGTGGCGAGGGAATAACATAATTCGGTCTTTAGAGGAATATACAGGTCTCTCCATTCAAGAAATCGGTGAGGTTCCAATTTTTGAAAGTCGAGAACAAAGGTGGATAGCGGAACAAAGGTGGGATACCCAACATGAATATAATCGGATCATGGCTCAAAATGATACTAAAATTCTTGATTGGTTCAGTGATGAAAATTTGTGTATCCCTAGGGAGTGGATGGTCTCTCCCCAACACATGGATCGAGTTTGTTTTGCGTTTCATAAATTACGGACTGACAAAAGCAAGAAAAAACGGCAACGTAAACAACAAAACTAGGATCAATTGGTATTGTTACCTAATCTTATCAAGTATCATCCCTGTCACAGCCATTCACAACATTGATCCAAGACAAAATATGTGGGTTACTTGGGCCAATGCATCTGGGGTTACAGATTTTTGTCTATCCCTCCAAACTATCCTTTTCGAACTTGTTTGATTGGATATCCATACATACATCAGCCAGACTTTAGTCACTTGGGAATAAACTACACTGCTATTAATAACTCTTATTGGCAGTGGAGAAACAATAACTCACAAGGTGAATGTACAAAATCGTGGAATTGGCCTATTATAAAAGAAGCACATTTTTTGCAACAGTTGATATATCGACTCAACAAATCAACCCCTTCACCTTTGCAAGAATTAAATTTGTGGGGATCTTTTCCTCCAGTCATAAGTGTGGGCGATATTTCTAACCAAGCGAATTGTACCAATAGACGCCCAAAGATTTTGCTGATCAATGGATCTGGAGTCGTTCTTTTCGGAGACTCATGGAAACGTCTCATGCATGCTGACAACCTAACGCAATCTTATATAGGCTACCACAATGTGACCGGACAATATAGCCATTGGAATATCTCCAAACATGCCGGAGAAGTAGACGTAAAAAATGTGACCGCCAAAATACTACCTGATGGTTATTTTCTAATATGCGTTGATAGAGCTTGGCCTGGTATTCCCTTTCGTCCCGTAGGAGGACCATGTTACATTGGGAAATTAACCATGTTTGCACCTGCCACGCGCAACCTAGTCAAACAGACAAATACTGTTCAAACCAAAAGGGAACTCAAAGATTTGGCACCTGATTGTGATGACAATGTAAATCTTGGAACAATGGGTGGAGCCATTGCCTTATCATTTCTCCTACCAGGAGGCATGGCGGCAGCAAATTGGAGGAAAATTAAAACCTTGGCGTGTTGGGCCGTAAAACAATTTAACTCTACTTCTGAAATATTAACTG
>NW_020960210.1:7595-8996 GCF_003031625.1 Empidonax traillii
TGAAGGCAAACAGGATCTCCCACCATAATATTCCTCAAAATAGAGACCACGCCTCAATCTCCACCCCTAACTCCACCTGTTATGAATATTGTAATCTATGTTGTAATCATTGCCAAACCTGTATAAAATACTCACTCTAACCTAACCAACTCAGAGCCTATTTTTCCCAGCACTAGCTGGCAGGCTGCCCAGCCGTTAATCAATAAATACCTGCTGCTTAGGCATAAAACTCTGTCTAAACAGTTTTATCTGCTTTTTTTGGGCATCACCAGGACGGCTCTTTCCTCCTCACAGCTCCCTGGGCTGGCTTTGCAGCCCCTCCTCCGGGGGCATCTCCGGGCCTTTTCCTCCCTGCTGCCTTCCTGCGCCGGGGAGCCCTTCAAAACGGCCTCTCCCACCAGGTTCTGCCGGGGGGATTTGTCCTCCGTGCTCTCCGTCCTCAGCTCGGGGCCTGGGGCAGGAAGGAAGAAGGACAGGCAGGGGATTTGCCTCCAGCCCGGAGGGAAGGCCAAGCACATTCCCCCCAGATCCGGGCCCCACGTACACCACAAGACAGGGCCAAAGGGGCACTGACTTCCTCCTCACCTGCCTGGGGGGCCCGTGACTTTTTTCTCTTCCTTGAAGCCTCCTCCTCCATCTGCCCAAGCTTTGGGGAAGACAAATCCTGCTGGGGGAAACAAGGGCTGAGTGTGTTGTCTTGGGGGTTCCTCCTTCCCAAGTCCATCCCTAGGACTCAGCGGGCATCCTGGGACCATAGAAACCTCCAAAATACACCAAGATTCAGCACAGAAAAACCCAATCCACTGAGATTCAGGCAAAAAAAACCCTTTAGAAATAGCAAAAAGAGCCCCATCCCCAAAACTGCAAAAAGTTGAGATTCAGCCAAAAAACACTCCAAAAAAGGAAGATTCAGTCAAAAAATCTCTCCAAGAAGTTCTCCCTCTACGGTCTCTCCCCTCTGGGGTTCAGAGGGTCTCCCCTGTCTGGGATGTTGGGGGTCCCACTTAGGGATGCTGGGAGTGTTGGGGGTCCCAAGGGTCCCTTCTCCTCTGACTCTCACCTTTGGGGTGCCGCCTTCCCAGACATTCCCCTGTCCAGGTTCTCCACCTCCTTATCCTGGGGATCCCAGGGGTCCCCACTCTCCAGGCTTCCCCTTCTCCACTCCCCCCGTTTCAGGCTCCCAGGGGTCCCGGGGCTCCTCTCTCTCCGTGCTCCCCCCTCCAGCCTGCCGGGGGTCCCCCAGCTCCGCCATCGCCCGCTCCGCCCTCCACCCTCGGCAGCTCCCAGGGGGACCCCAAAACTGCTGTGTCTGCCCAGCCAGCCCCGGGCTGACAGTGGCCCTGAGCCTGTCCCTGCTCCTCCCTGCAGGCTCCGTGGCCGGGCACACTTTGTGTTCCTGGG
>NW_020960211.1:0-1185 GCF_003031625.1 Empidonax traillii
CCATTGCTCTGCCAACCCCCTGGGCCTGCTCTGGGCCCTGCAGGTCCTTGCCCTGCTCCCAAGGGCTCTGGGGGTGCTTCATGCTCAGGCCTTGGGCTTTAGAGCTCAGGGTGGGGATTGGGCACAACTTTGGCAGGTTTGTTGTTCTGCTGGCAGGGTCTGGGTCATGATGAGGGGAAGAGCTTTTTGGGCTGGGTCAAGATTAAAATTGGCTTTTCATACTGGTGATAAAGGTTTTGGATTGGGGTGGGCATTGGAGGACAAATAAGAGTCTGGAGTTGTGGGTTTGGTATTTTCTGGTTTGGAATTTGAGCAGTGGATTTCCTGTCAATGGGAGGAGCAGCAACTTTGGGGAGTGTTGGGGCTTGAGGTTACAAAGAGGGTAAAGGTCCATCAGGAGTGTTTTCGCTCCTAATGTTTTAGCACCCTCAGGATTACATGAAACTGTTTTTGTCTCATCAAAATCTTTCCTCTTTGTTGACCAAGCCCCTCTATCCTTCCCCGAATATCCAATCCTTTTTGTCCCAGTTCTTCCTGCTCTGCCACCAACTTTCATCTGGGTGGGCTCAGCTTTGTGATGACCCTGTGCAACCTCATGGAATCAAAGGGGCCATTGTGGCACTGCAGGGCCTCATGGAAAGAAAGGAACACAGGGACACTGTGAAATCTTGTGGAACCAGGGCACCATTTAACATGGGGGGCCCTGTGGAACAAAAGGGAACCCTGAAACCTTTTGGAATCTCATGGAACCAGGGAGCCCTTGTGTCACTGTGGTGCCTCCTGGAAACAAAGAAACCCTGGGACACAGTGGAACCTCATGAAAGGAAGGAGCCACTGTGACACTACAGGACCTGAGGACACTGGGGAACCCCCCGGAATGAAGGGGTCATTGTGACACTGAGGACATCTCATGGACTCAAGGGACCACTGTGACACTCCAGGGCATTCTGGAGCCAAAGGATCCCGGGGACACTGAGCAGGTCCTGAGGGGGATTGAGAAGGGAGGCAGCAGTGATTGCTCCCTACACACCCACCACTCCAATGGGCTCTCCCTGCCCTGAAGGTTTCTGGCCATCAGGCTAAGAAAAGTGTTGGACAAAGAAAGCACTGCAGGGTCCTTTATTTTGTTAAAATAGAGAGCACAACTCAACATTTTAACATCTCTGGGTCAAATTCAATCGGTAG